>NW_027472875.1:0-195936 GCF_030347505.1 Rhynchophorus ferrugineus
CATTTTACAATTTGGGCCCCAGTTAGAAGCAGAGCCTAAGGTGTAAATTATCGATAGTCCATATCTCGGAAACTATAAGAGATAATGCAATTTGGCAACCGGCAATGTAATTAGCATGCCGAATATTACTTGGAATGTGAATTGGAACGAAATCGCCAATAGATAAGACCATTTTACAATTTGGGCCCAAGTTAGAAGCAGAGCCTAAGGTGTAAATTATTGATAGTCTATATCTCGGAAACTATAAGAGATAATGCAATTTCGCAACCGGCAATGTAATTAGCATGCCGAATATCACTTGGAATGTGAATTGGGACGAAATCGCCAATAGATAAGACCATTTTACAATTTGGGCCCAAGTTAGAAGCAGAGCCTAAGGTGTAAATTATCGATAGTCCATATCTCGGAAACTATAAGAGATAATGCAATTTGGCAACCGGCAATGTAATTAGCATGCCGAATATTACTTGGAATGTGAATTGGAACGAAATCGCCAATAGATAAGACCATTTTACAATTTGGGCCCCAGTTAGAAGCAGAGCCTAAGGTGTAAATTATCGATAGTCCATATCTCGGAAACTATAAGAGATAATGCAATTTGGCAACCGGCAATGTAATTAGCATGCCGAATATTACTTGGAATGTGAATTGGAACGAAATCGCCAATAGATAAGACCATTTTACAATTTGGGCCCAAATTAGAAGCAGAGCCTAAGGTGTAAATTATCGATAGTCCATATCTCGGAAACTATAAGAGATAATGCAATTTCGCAACCGGCAATGTAATTAGCATGCCGAATATTACTTGGAGTGTGAATTGGAACGAAATCGCCAATAGGTAAGACCATTTTACAATTTGGGCCCAAGTTAGAAGCAGAGCCTAAGGTGTAAATTATCGATAGTCCATATCTCGGAAACTATAAGAGATAATGCAATTTGGCAACCGGCAATGTAATTAGCATGCCGAATATTACTTGGAATGTGAATTGGAACGAAATCGCCAATAGATAAGACCATTTTACAATTTGGGCCCAAGTTAGAAGCAGAGCCTAAGGTGTAAATTATCGATAGTCCATATCTCGGAAACTATAAGAGATAATGCAATTTGGCAACCGGCAATGTAATTAGCATGCCGAATATTACTTGGAATGTGAATTGGAACGAAATCGCCAATAGATAAGACCATTTTACAGTTTGGGCCCAAGTTAGAAGCAGAACCTAAGGTTAAAAATAATCGATAGTCCATATCTCGGAAACTATAAGAGATAATGCAATTTGGCAACCGGCAATATAATTAGCATGCCGAATATTACTTGGAATGTGAATTGGAACGAAATCGCCAATAGATAAGACCATTTTACAATTTGGGCCCAAATTAGAAGCAGAGCCTAAGGTGTAAATTATCGATAGTCCATATCTCGGAAACTATAAGAGATAATGCAACTTGGCCACCGGCAATGTAATTAGCATGCCGAATATTACTTGGAATGTGAATTGGAACGAAATCGCCAATAGGTAAGACCATTTTACAATTTGGGCCCAAGTTAGAAGCAGAGCCTAAGGTGTAAATTATCGATAGTCCATATCTCGGAAACTATAAGAGATAATTCAATTTGGCAACCGGCAATGTAATTAGCATGCCGAATATTACTTGGAATGTGAATTGGAACGAAATCGCCAATAGATAAGACCATTTTACAATTTGGGCCCAAGTTAGAAGCAGAGCCTAAGGTGTAAATTATCGATAGTCCATATCTCGGAAACTATAAGAGATAATGCAATTTGGCAACCGGCAATGTAATTAGCATGCCGAATATTACTTGGAATGTGAATTGGAACGAAATCGCCAATAGATAAGACCATTTTACAATTTGGGCCCAAGTTAGAAGCAGAGCCTAAGGTGTAAATTATCGATAGTCCATATCTCGGAAACTATAAGAGATAATGCAATTTGGCAACCGGCAATGTAATTAGCATACCGAATATCACTTGGAATGTGAATTGGAACGAAATCGTTAATAGATAAGACCATTTTACAATTTGGGCCCAAGTTAGAAGCAGAGCCTAAGGTGTAAATTATTGATAGTCTATATCTCGGAAACTATAAGAGATAATGCAATTTCGCAACCGGCAATGTAATTAGCATGCCGAATATCACTTGGAATGTGAATTGGAACGAAATCGCCAATAGATAAGACCATTTTACAATTTGGGCCCAAGTTAGAAGCAGAGCCTAAGGTGTAAATTATCGATAGTCCATATCTCGGAAACTATAAGAGATAATGCAATTTGGCAACCGGCAATGTAATTAGCATGCCGAATATTACTTGGAATGTGAATTGGAACGAAATCGCCAATAGATAAGACCATTTTACAATTTGGGCCCCAGTTAGAAGCAGAGCCTAAGGTGTAAATTATCGATAGTCCATATCTCGGAAACTATAAGAGATAATGCAATTTGGCAACCGGCAATGTAATTAGCATGCCGAATATTACTTGGAATGTGAATTGGAACGAAATCGCCAATAGATAAGACCATTTTACAATTTGGGCCCAAATTAGAAGCAGAGCCTAAGGTGTAAATTATCGATAGTCCATATCTCGGAAACTATAAGAGATAATGCAATTTCGCAACCGGCAATGTAATTAGCATGCCGAATATTACTTGGAGTGTGAATTGGAACGAAATCGCCAATAGGTAAGACCATTTTACAATTTGGGCCCAAGTTAGAAGCAGAGCCTAAGGTGTAAATTATCGATAGTCCATATCTCGGAAACTATAAGAGATAATGCAATTTGGCAACCGGCAATGTAATTAGCATGCCGAATATTACTTGGAATGTGAATTGGAACGAAATCGCCAATAGATAAGACCATTTTACAATTTGGGCCCAAGTTAGAAGCAGAGCCTAATGTGTAAATTATCGATAGTCCATATCTCGGAAACTATAAGAGATAATGCAATTTGGCAACCGGCAATGTAATTAGCATGCCGAATATTACTTGGAATGTGAATTGGAACGAAATCGCCAATAGATAAGACCATTTTACAGTTTGGGCCCAAGTTAGAAGCAGAACCTAAGGTTAAAAATAATCGATAGTCCATATCTCGGAAACTATAAGAGATAATGCAATTTGGCAACCGGCAATGTAATTAGCATGCCGAATATTACTTGGAATGTGAATTGGAACGAAATCGCCAATAGATAAGACCATTTTACAATTTGGGCCCAAATTAGAAGCAGAGCCTAAAGTGTAAATTATCGATAGTCCATATCTCGGAAACTATAAGAGATAATGCAACTTGGCCACCGGCAATGTAATTAGCATGCCGAATATTACTTGGAATGTGAATTGGAACGAAATCGCCAATAGGTAAGACCATTTTACAATTTGGGCCCAAGTTAGAAGCAGAGCCTAAGGTGTAAATTATCGATAGTCCATATCTCGGAAACTATAAGAGATAATTCAATTTGGCAACCGGCAATGTAATTAGCATGCCGAATATTACTTGGAATGTGAATTGGAACGAAATCGCCAATAGATAAGACCATTTTACAATTTGGGCCCAAGTTAGAAGCAGAGCCTAAGGTGTAAATTATCGATAGTCCATATCTCGGAAACTATAAGAGATAATGCAATTTGGCAACCGGCAATGTAATTAGCATGCCGAATATTACTTGGAATGTGAATTGGAACGAAATCGCCAATAGATAAGACCATTTTACAATTTGGGCCCAAGTTAGAAGCAGAGCCTAAGGTGTAAATTATCGATAGTCCATATCTCGGAAACTATAAGAGATAATGCAATTTTGCAACCGGCAATGTAATTAGCATGCCGAATATTACTTGGAATGTGAATTGGAACGAAATCGCCAATAGATAAGACCATTTTACAATTTCGGCCCAAGTTAGAAGCAGAGCCTAAGGTGTAAATTATCGATAGTCCATATCTCGGAAACTATAAGAGATAATGCAATTTGGCAACCGGCAATGTAATTAGCATGCCGAATATTACTTGGAATGTGAATTGGAACGAAATCACCAATAGATAAGACCATTTTACAATTTGGGCCCAAGTTAGAAGCAGAGCCTAAGGTGTAAATTATTGATAGTCCATATCTCGGAAACTATAAGAGATAATGCAATTTCGCAACCGGCAATGTAATTAGCATGCCGAATATCACTTGGAATGTGAATTGGGCGAAATCGCCAATAGATAAGACCATTTTACAATTTGGGCCCAAGTTAGAAGCAGAGCCTAAGGTGTAAATTATCGATAGTCCATATCTCGGAAACTATAAGAGATAATGCAATTTGGCAACCGGCAATGTAATTAGCATGCCGAATATTACTTGGAATGTGAATTGGAACGAAATCGCCAATAGATAAGACCATTTTACAATTTGGGCCCAAGTTAGAAGCAGAGCCTAAGGTGTAAATTATTGATAGTCCATATCTCGGAAACTATAAGAGATAATGCAATTTCGCAACCGGCAATGTAATTAGCATGCCGAATATTACTTGGAGTGTGAATTGGAACGAAATCGCCAATAGGTAAGACCATTTTACAATTTGGGCCCAAGTTAGAAGCAGAGCCTAAGGTGTAAATTATCGATAGTCCATATCTCGGAAACTATAAGAGATAATGCAATTTGGCAACCGGCAATGTAATTAGCATGCCGAATATTACTTGGAATGTGAATTGGAACGAAATCGTTAATAGATAAGACCATTTTACAATTTGGGCCCAAGTTAGAAGCAGAGCCTAAGGTGTAAATTATCGATAGTCCATATCTCGGAAACTATAAGAGATAATGCAATTTGGCAACCGGCAATGTAATTAGCATGCCGAATATTACTTGGAATGTGAATTGGAACGAAATCGGCAATAGATAAGACCATTTTACAATTTGGGCCCAAGTTAGAAGCAGAGCCTAAGGTGTAAATTATTGATAGTCTATATCTCGGAAACTATAAGAGATAATGCAATTTCGCAACCGGCAATGTAATTAGCATGCCGAATATCACTTGGAATGTGAATTGGGACGAAATCGCCAATAGATAAGACCATTTTACAATTTGGGCCCAAGTTAGAAGCAGAGCCTAAGGTGTAAATTATCGATAGTCCATATCTCGGAAACTATAAGAGATAATGCAATTTGGCAATCGGCAATGTAATTAGCATGCCGAATATTACTTGGAATGTGAATTGGAACGAAATCGCCAATAGATAAGACCATTTTACAATTTGGGCCCCAGTTAGAAGCAGAGCCTAAGGTGTAAATTATCGATAGTCCATATCTCGGAAACTATAAGAGATAATGCAATTTGGCAACCGGCAATGTAATTAGCATGCCGAATATTACTTGGAATGTGAATTGGAACGAAATCGCCAATAGATAAGACCATTTTACAATTTGGGCCCAAGTTAGAAGCAGAGCCTAAGGTGTAAATTATTGATAGTCCATATCTCGGAAACTATAAGAGATAATGCAATTTCGCAACCGGCAATGTAATTAGCATGCCGAATATTACTTGGAGTGTGAATTGGAACGAAATCGCCAATAGGTAAGACCATTTTACAATTTGGGCCCAAGTTAGAAGCAGAGCCTAAGGTGTAAATTATCGATAGTCCATATCTCGGAAACTATAAGAGATAATGCAATTTGGCAACCGGCAATGTAATTAGCATGCCGAATATTACTTGGAATGTGAATTGGAACGAAATCGCCAATAGATAAGGCCATTTTACAATTTGGGCCCAAGTTAGAAGCAGAGCCTAAGGTGTAAATTATCGATAGTCCATATCTCGGAAACTATAAGAGATAATGCAATTTGGCAACCGGCAATGTAATTAGCATGCCGAATATTACTTGGACTGTGAATTGGAACGAAATCGCCAATAGATAAGACCATTTTACAATTTGGGCCCAAGTTAGAAGCAGAGCCTAAGGTGTAAATTATCGATAGTCCATATCTCGGAAACTATAAGAGATAATGCAATTTGGCAACCGGCAATGTAATTAGCATGCCGAATATTACTTGGAATGTGAATTGCAACGAAATCGCCAATAGATAAGACCATTTTACAATTTGGGCCCAAGTTAGAAGCAGAGCCTAAGGTGTAAATTATCGATAGTCCATATCTCGGAAACTATAAGAGATAATGCAATTTGGCAACCGGCAATGTAATTAGCATGCCGAATATTACTTGGAATGTGAATTGGAACAAAATCGCCAATAGATAAGACCATTTTACAATTTGGGCCCAAGTTAAAAGCAGAGCCTAAGGTGTAAATTATTGATAGTCCATATCTCGGAAACTATAAGAGATAATGCAATTTCGCAACCGGCAATGTAATTAGCATGTCGAATATCACTTGGAATGTGAATTGGGACGAAATCGCCAATAGATAAGGCCATTTTACAATTTGGGCCCAAGTTAGAAGCAGAGCCTAAGGTGTAAATTATCGATAGTCCATATCTCGGAAACTATAAGAGATAATGCAATTTGGCAACCGGCAATGTAATTAGCATGCCGAATATTACTTGGAATGTGAATTGTAACGAAATCGCCAATAGATAAGACCATTTTACAATTTGGGCCCAAGTTAGAAGCAGAGCCTAAGGTGTAAATTATCGATAGTCCATATCTCGGAAACTATAAGAGATAATGCAATTTGGCAACCGGCAATGTAATTAGCATGCCGAATATTACTTGGAATGTGAATTGGAACGAAATCGCCAATAGGTAAGACCATTTTACAATTTGGGCCCAAGTTAGAAGCAGAGCCTAAGGTGTAAATTATCGATAGTCCATATCTCGGAAACTATAAGAGATAATTCAATTTGGCAACCGGCAATGTAATTAGCATGCCGAATATTACTTGGAATGTGAATTGGAACGAAATCGCCAATAGATAAGACCATTTTACAATTTGGGCCCAAGTTAGAAGCAGAGCCTAAGGTGTAAATTATCGATAGTCCATATCTCGGAAACTATAAGAGATAATGCAATTTGGCAACCGGCAATGTAATTAGCATGCCGAATATTACCTGGAATGTGAATTGGAACGAAATCGCCAATAGATAAGACCATTTTACAATTTGGGAGCAAGTTAGAAGCAGAGCCTAACTAAGGTGAAATTATCGATAGTCCATATCTCGGAAACTATAAGAGATAATGCAATTTGGCAACCGGCAATGTAATTAGCATGCCGAATATTACTTGGAATGTGAATTGGAACGAAATCGCCAATAGATAAGACCATTTTACAATTTGGGCCCAAGTTAGAAGCACAGCCTAAGGTGTAAATTATCGATAGTCCATATCTCGGAAACTATAAGAGATAATGCAATTTGGCAACCGGCAATGTAATTAGCATGCCGAATATTACTTGGAATGTGAATTGCAACGAAATCGCCAATAGATAAGACCATTTTACAATTTGGGCCCAAGTTAGAAGCAGAGCCTAAGGTGTAAATTATCGATAGTCCATATCTCGGAAACTATAAGAGATAATGCAATTTGGCAACCGGCAATGTAATTAGCATGCCGAATATTACTTGGAATGTGAATTGGAACAAAATCGCCAATAGATAAGACCATTTTACAATTTGGGCCCAAGTTAGAAGCAGAGCCTAAGGTGTAAATTATTGATAGTCCATATCTCGGAAACTATAAGAGATAATGCAATTTCGCAACCGGCAATGTAATTAGCATGCCGAATATCACTTGGAATGTGAATTGGGACGAAATCGCCAATAGATAAGACCATTTTACAATTTGGGCCCAAGTTAGAAGCAGAGCCTAAGGTGTAAATTATCGATAGTCCATATCTCGGAAACTATAAGAGATAATGCAATTTGGCAACCGGCAATGTAATTAGCATTCCGAATATTACTTGGAATGTGAATTGTAACGAAATCGCCAATAGATAAGACCATTTTACAATTTGGGCCCAAGTTAGAAGCAGAGCCTAAGGTGTAAATTATCGATAGTCCATATCTCGGAAACTATAAGAGATAATGCAATTTGGCAACCGGCAATGTAATTAGCATGCCGAATATTACTTGGAATGTGAATTGGAACGAAATCGTCAATAGGTAAGACCATTTTACAATTTGGGCCCAAGTTAGAAGCAGAGCCTAAGGTGTAAATTATCGATAGTCCATATCTCGGAAACTATAAGAGATAATTCAATTTGGCAACCGGCAATGTAATTAGCATGCCGAATATTACTTGGAATGTGAATTGGAACGAAATCGCCAATAGATAAGACCATTTTACAATTTGGGCCCAAGTTAGAAGCAGAGCCTAAGGTGTAAATTATCGATAGTCCATATCTCGGAAACTATAAGAGATAATGCAATTTGGCAACCGGCAATGTAATTAGCATGCCGAATATTACCTGGAATGTGAATTGGAACGAAATCGCCAATAGATAAGACCATTTTACAATTTGGGAGCAAGTTAGAAGCAGAGCCTAAGGTGTAAATTATCGATAGTCCATATCTCGGAAACTATAAGAGATAATGCAATTTGGCAACCGGCAATGTAATTAGCATGCCGAATATTACTTGGAATGTGAATTGGAACGAAATCGCCAATAGATAAGACCATTTTACAATTTGGGCCCAAGTTAGAAGCAGAGCCTAAGGTGTAAATTATCGATAGTCCATATCTCGGAAACTATAAGAGATAATGCAATTTGGCAACCGGCAATGTAATTAGCATGCCGAATATTACTTGGAATGTGAATTGGAACGAAATCGCCAATAGATAAGACCATTTTACAATTTGGGCCCAAGTTAGAAGCAGAGCCTAAGGTGTAAATTATCGATAGTCCATATCTCTGAAACTATAAGAGATAATGCAATTTCGCAACCGGCAATGTAATTAGCATGCCGAATATTACTTGGAATGTGAATTGGGACGAAATCGCCAATAGATAAGGCCATTTTACAATTTGGGCCCAAGTTAGAAGCAGAGCCTAAGGTGTAAATTATCGATAGTCCATATCTCGGAAACTATAAGAGATAATGCAATTTGGCAACCGGCAATGTAATTAGCATGCCGAATATTACTTGGAATGTGAATTGGAACGAAATCGCCAATAGATAAGACCATTTTACAGTTTGGGCCCAAGTTAGAAGCAGAGCCTAAGGTTAAAAATAATCGATAGTCCATATCTCGGAAACTATAAGAGATAATGCAATTTGGCAACCGGCAATGTAATTAGCATGCCGAATATTACTTGGAATGTGAATTGGAACGAAATCGCCAATAGATAAGACCATTTTACAATTTGGGCCCAAGTTAGAAGCAGAGCCTAAGGAGTAAATTATCGATAGTCCATATCTCGGAAACTATAAGAGATAATGCAATTTGGCAACCGGCAATTTAATTAGCATGCCGAATATTACTTGGAATGTGAATTGGAACGAAATCGCCAATAGATAAGACCATTTTACAATTTGGGCCCAAGTTAGAAGCAGAGCCTAAGGTGTAAATTATCGATAGTCCATATCTCGGAAACTATAAGAGATAATGCAATTTGGCAACCGGCAATGTAATTAGCATGCCGAATATTACTTGGAATGTGAATTGGAACGAATTCGCCAATAGGTAAGACCATTTTACAATTTGGGCCCAAGTTAGAAGCAGAGCCTAAGGTGTAAATTATCGATAGTCCATATCTCGGAAACTATAAGAGATAATGCAATTTGGCAACCGGCAATGTAATTAGCATGCCGAATATTACTTGGAATGTGAATTGGAACAAAATCGCCAATAGATAAGACCATTTTACAATTTGGGCCCAAGTTAGAAGCAGAGCCTAAGGTGTAAATTATTGATAGTCCATATCTCGGAAACTATAAGAGATAATGCAATTTCGCAACCGGCAATGTAATTAGCATGCCGAATATCACTTGGAATGTGAATTGGGACGAAATCGCCAATAGATAAGACCATTTTACAATTTGGGCCCAAGTTAGAAGCAGAGCCTAAGGTGTAAATTATCGATAGTCCATATCTCGGAAACTATAAGAGATAATGCAATTTGGCAACCGGCAATGTAATTAGCATTCCGAATATTACTTGGAATGTGAATTGTAACGAAATCGCCAATAGATAAGACCATTTTACAATTTGGGCCCAAGTTAGAAGCAGAGCCTAAGGTGTAAATTATCGATAGTCCATATCTCGGAAACTATAAGAGATAATGCAACTTTGGCAACCGGCAATGTAATTAGCATGCCGAATATTACTTGGAATGTGAATTGGAACGAAATCGTCAATAGGTAAGACCATTTTACAATTTGGGCCCAAGTTAGAAGCAGAGCCTAAGGTGTAAATTATCGATAGTCCATATCTCGGAAATTATAAGAGATAATTCAATTTGGCAACCGGCAATGTAATTAGCATGCCGAATATTACTTGGAATGTGAATTGGAACGAAATCGCCAATAGATAAGACCATTTTACAATTTGGGCCCAAGTTAGAAGCAGAGCCTAAGGTGTAAATTATCGATAGTCCATATCTCGGAAACTATAAGAGATAATGCAATTTGGCAACCGGCAATGTAATTAGCATGCCGAATATTACCTGGAATGTGAATTGGAACGAAATCGCCAATAGATAAGACCATTTTACAATTTGGGAGCAAGTTAGAAGCAGAGCCTAAGGTGTAAATTATCGATAGTCCATATCTCGGAAACTATAAGAGATAATGCAATTTGGCAACCGGCAATGTAATTAGCATGCCGAATATTACTTGGAATGTGAATTGGAACGAAATCGCCAATAGATAAGACCATTTTACAATTTGGGCCCAAGTTAGAAGCAGAGCCTAAGGTGTAAATTATCGATAGTCCATATCTCGGAAACTATAAGAGATAATGCAATTTGGCAACCGGCAATGTAATTAGCATGCCGAATATTACTTGGAATGTGAATTGGAACGAAATCGCCAATAGATAAGACCATTTTACAATTTGGGCCCAAGTTAGAAGCAGAGCCTAAGGTGTAAATTATCGATAGTCCATATCTCTGAAACTATAAGAGATAATGCAATTTCGCAACCGGCAATGTAATTAGCATGCCGAATATTACTTGGAATGTGAATTGGGACGAAATCGCCAATAGATAAGGCCATTTTACAATTTGGGCCCAAGTTAGAAGCAGAGCCTAAGGTGTAAATTATCGATAGTCCATATCTCGGAAACTATAAGAGATAATGCAATTTGGCAACCGGCAATGTAATTAGCATGCCGAATATTACTTGGAATGTGAATTGGAACGAAATCGCCAATAGATAAGACCATTTTACAGTTTGGGCCCAAGTTAGAAGCAGAGCCTAAGGTTAAAAATAATCGATAGTCCATATCTCGGAAACTATAAGAGATAATGCAATTTGGCAACCGGCAATGTAATTAGCATGCCGAATATTACTTGGAATGTGAATTGGAACGAAATCGCCAATAGATAAGACCATTTTACAATTTGGGCCCAAGTTAGAAGCAGAGCCTAAGGTGTAAATTATCGATAGTCCATATCTCGGAAACTATAAGAGATAATGCAATTTGGCAACCGGCAATTTAATTAGCATGCCGAATATTACTTGGAATGTGAATTGGAACGAAATCGCCAATAGATAAGACCATTTTACAATTTGGGCCCAAGTTAGAAGCAGAGCCTAAGGTGTAAATTATCGATAGTCCATATCTCGGAAACTATAAGAGATAATGCAATTTGGCAACCGGCAATGTAATTAGCATGCCGAATATTACTTGGAATGTGAATTGGAACGAATTCGCCAATAGGTAAGACCATTTTACAATTTGGGCCCAAGTTAGAAGCAGAGCCTAAGGTGTAAATTATCGATAGTCCATATCTCGGAAACTATAAGAGATAATTCAATTTGGCAACCGGCAATGTAATTAGCATGCCGAATATTACTTGGAATGTGAATTGGAACGAAATCGCCAATAGATAAGACCATTTTACAATTTGGGCCCAAGTTAGAAGCAGAGCCTAAGGTGTAAATTATCGATAGTCCATATCTCGGAAACTATAAGAGATAATGCAATTTGGCAACCGGCAATGTAATTAGCATGCCGAATATTACTTGGAATGTGAATTGGAACGAAATCGCCAATAGATAAGACTATTTTACAATTTGGGAGCAAGTTAGAAGCAGAGCCTAAGGTGTAATTTATCGATAGTCCATATCTCGGAAACTATAAGAGATAATGCAATTTGGCAACCGGCAATGTAATTAGCATGCCGAATATTACTTGGAATGTGAATTGGAACGAAATCGCCAATAGATAAGACCATTTTACAATTTGGGCCCAAGTTAGAAGCAGAGCCTATGGTGTAAATTATCGATAGTCCATATCTCGGAAACTATAAGAGATAATGCAATTTGGCAACCGGCAATGTAATTAGCATGCCGAATATTACTTGGAATGTGAATTGGAACGAAATCGCCAATAGATAAGACCATTTTACAATTTGGGCCCAAGTTAGAAGCAGAGCCTAAGGTGTAAATTATCGATAGTCCATATCTCGGAAACTACAAGAGATAATGCAATTTGGCAACCGGCAATGTAATTAGCATGCCGGATATTACTTGGAATGTGAATTGGAACGAAATCGCCAATAGATAAGACCATTTTACAATTTGGGCCCAAGTTAGAAGCAGAGCCTATGGTGTAAATTATCGATAGTCCATATCTCGGAAACTATAAGAGATAATGCAATTTCGCAACCGGCAATGTAATTAGCATGCCGAATATCACTTGGAATGTGAATTGGGACGAAATCGCCAATAGATAAGACCATTTTACAATTTGGGCCCAAGTTAGAAGCAGAGCCTAAGGTGTAAATTATCGATAGTCCATATCTCGGAAACTATAAGAGATAATGCAATTTGGCAACCGGCAATGTAATTAGCATGCCGAATATTACTTGGAATGTGAATTGGAACGAAATCGCCAATAGATAAGACCATTTTACAATTTGGGCCCAAGTTAGAAGCAGAGCCTAAGGAGTAAATTATCGATAGTCCATATCTCGGAAACTATAAGAGATAATGCAATTTGGCAACCGGCAATGTAATTAGCATGCCGAATATTACTTGGAATGTGAATTGGAACGAAATCGCCAATAGGTAAAACCATTTTACAATTTGGGCCCAAGTTAGAAGCAGAGCCTAAGGTGTAAATTATCGATAGTCCATATCTCGGAAACTATAAGAGATAATTCAATTTGGCAACCGGCAATGTAATTAGCATGCCGAATATTACTTGGAATGTGAATTGGAACGAAATCGCCAATAGATAAGACCATTTTACAATTTGGGCCCAAGTTAGAAGCAGAGCCTAAGGTGTAAATTATCGATAGTCCATATCTCGGAAACTATAAGAGATAATGCAATTTGGCAACCGGCAATGTAATTAGCATGCCGAATATTACTTGGAATGTGAATTGGAACGAAATCGCCAATAGATAAGACCATTTTACAATTTGGGCCCAAGTTAGAAGCAGAGCCTAAGGTGTAAATTATCGATAGTCCATATCTCGGAAACTATAAGAGATAATGCGATTTGGCAACCGGCAATGTAATTAGCATGCCGAATATTACTTGGAATGTGAATTGGAACGAAATCGCCAATAGATAAGACCATTTTACAATTTGGGCCCAAGTTAGAAGCAGAGCCTATGGTGTAAATTATCGATAGTCCATATCTCGGAAACTATAAGAGATAATGCAATTTGGCAACCGGCAATGTAATTAGCATGCCGAATATTACTTGGAATGTGAATTGGAACGAAATTGCCAATAGATAAGACCTTTTTACAATTTGGGCCCAAGTTAGAAGCAGAGCCTAAGGTGTAAATAATCGATAGTCCATATCTCTGAAACTATAAGAGATAATGCAATTTCGCAACCGGCAATGTAATTAGCATGTCGAATATTACTTGGAATGTGAATTGGGACGAAATCGCCAATAGATAAGGCCATTTTACAATTTGGGCCCAAGTTAGAAGCAGAGCCTAAAGTGTAAATTATCGATAGTCCATATCTCGGAAACTATAAGAGATAATGCAATTTGGCAACCGGCAATGTAATTAGCATGCCGAATATTACTTGGAATGTGAATTGGAACGAAATCGCCAATAGATAAGACCATTTTACAATTTGGGCCCAAGTTAGAAGCAGAGCCCAAGGTGTAAATTGTATATATATCCATATCTCGGAAACTATAAGAGATAATGCAATTTGGCAACCGGCAATGTAATCAGCATGCCGAATATTACTTGGAATGTGAATTGGAACGAAATCGCCAATAGATAAGACCATTTTACAATTTGGGCCCAAGTTAGAAGCAGAGCCTAAGGTGTAAATTATCGATAGACCATATCTCTGAAACTATAAGAGATAATGCAATTTGGTAACCGGCAATGTAATTAGCATGCCGAATATTACTTGGAATGTGAATTGGAACGAAATTGCCAATAGATAAGACCATTTTACAATTTGGGCCCAAGTTAGAAGCAGAGCCTAAGGTGTAAATTATCGATAGTCCATATCTCTGAAACTATAAGAAATAATGCAATTTCGCAACCGGCAATGTAATTAGCATGCCGAATATTACTTGGAATGTGAATTGGGACGAAATCGCCAATAGATAAGGCCATTTTACAATTTGGGCCCAAGTTAGAAGCAGAGCCTAAGGTGTAAATTATCGATAGTCCATATCTCGGAAACTATAAGAGATAATGCAATTTGGCAACCGGCAATGTAATTAGCATGCCGAATATTACTTGGAATGTGAATTGGAACGAAATCTCCAATAGATAAGACCATTTTACAATTTGGGCCCAAGTTAGAAGCAGAGCCTAAGGTGTAAATTATTGATAGTCCATATCTCGGAAACTATAAGAGATAATGCAATTTCGCAACCGGCAATGTAATTAGCATGCCGAATATTACTTGGAGTGTGAATTGGAACGAAATCGCCAATAGATAAGACCATTTTACAATTTGAGCCCAAGTTAGAAGCAGAGCCTAAGGTGTAAATTATCGATAGTCCATATCTCGGAAACTATAAGAGATAATGCAATTTGGCAACCGGCAATGTAATTAGCATGCCGAATATTACTTGGAATGTGAATTGGAACGAAATCGCCAATAGATAAGACCATTTTACAATTTGGGCCCAAGTTAGAAGCAGAGCCTAAGGTGTAAATTATCGATAGTCCATATCTCGGAAACTATAAGAGATAATGCAATTTGGCAACCGGCAATGTAATTAGCATGCCGAATATTACTTGGAATGTGAATTGGAACGAAATCGCCAATAGATAAGACCATTTTACAATTTGGGCCCAAGTTAGAAGCAGAGCCTAAGGTGTAAATTATTGATAGTCCATATCTCGGAAACTATAAGAGATAATGCAATTTCGCAACCGGCAATGTAATTAGCATGCCGAATATTACTTGGAGTGTGAATTGGAACGAAATCGCCAATAGGTAAGACCATTTTACAATTTGGGCCCAAGTTAGAAGCAGAGCCTAAGGTGTAAATTATCGATAGTCCATATCTCGGAAACCATAAGAGATAATGCAATTTGGCAACCGGCAATGTAATTAGCATGCCGAATATTACTTGGAATGTGAATTGGAACGAAATCGCCAATAGATAAGACCATTTTACAATTTGGGCCCAAGTTAGAAGCAGAGCCTAAGGTGTAAATAATCGATAGTCCATATCTCGGAAACTATAAGAGATAATGCAATTTGGCAAACGGCAATGTAATTAGCATGCCGAATATTACTGGGAATGTGAATTGGAACGAAATCGCCAATAGATAAGACCATTTTACAATTTGGGCCCAAGTTAGAAGCAGAGCCTAAGGTGTAAATTATCGATAGTCCATATCTCGGAAACTATAAGAGATAATGCAATTTGGCAACCGGCAATGTAATTAGCATGCCGAATATTACTTGGAATGTGAATTGGAACAAAATCGCCAATAGATAAGACCATTTTACAATTTGGGCCCAAGTTAGAAGCAGAGCCTAAGGTGTAAATTATCGATAGTCCATATCTCGGAAACTATAAGAGATAATGCAATTTGGCAACCGGCAATGTAATTAGCATGCCGAATATTACTTGGAATGTGAATTGCAACGAAATCGCCAATAGATAATACCATTTTACAATTTGGGCCCAAGTTAGGAGCAGAGCCTAAGGTGTAAATTATCGATAGTCCATATCTCGGAAACTATAAGAGATAATGCAATTTGGCAACCGGCAATGTAATTAGCATGCCGAATATTACTTGGAATGTGAATTGGAACAAAATCGCCAATAGATAAGACCATTTTACAATTTGGGCCCAAGTTAGAAGCAGAGCCTAAGGTGTAAATTATTGATAGTCCATATCTCGGAAACTATAAGAGATAATGCAATTTCGCAACCGGCAATGTAATTAGCATGCCGAATATCACTTGGAATGTGAATTGGGACGAAATCGCCAATAGATAAGACCATTTTACAATTTGGGCCCAAGTTAGAAGCAGAGCCTAAGGTGTAAATTATCGATAGTCCATATCTCGGAAACTATAAGAGATAATGCAATTTGGCAACCGGCAACGTAATTAGCATGCCGAATATTACTTGGAATGTGAATTGTAACGAAATCGCCAATAGATAAGACCATTTTACAATTTGGGCCCAAGTTAGAAGCAGAGCCTAAGGTGTAAATTATCGATAGTCCATATCTCGGAAACTGTAAGAGATAATTTAATTTGGCAACCGGCAATGTAATTAGCATGCCGAATATTACTTGGAATGTGAATTGGAACGAAATCGCCAATAGCTAAGACCATTTTACAATTTGGGCCCAAGTTAGAAGCAGAGCCTAAGGTGTAAATTATCGATAGTCCATATCTCGGAAACTATAAGAGATAATTCAATTTGGCAACCGGCAATGTAATTAGCATGCCGAATATTACTTGGAATGTGAATTGGAACGAAATCGCCAATAGATAAGACCATTTTACAATTTGGGCCCAAGTTAGAAGCAGAGCCTAAGGTGTAAATTATTGATAGTCTATATCTCGGAAACTATAAGAGATAATGCAATTTCGCAACCGGCAATGTAATTAGCATGCCGAATATCACTTGGAATGTGAATTGGAACGAAATCGCCAATAGATAAGACCATTTTACAATTTGGGCCCAAGTTAGAAGCAGAGCCTAAGGTGTAAATTATCGATAGTCCATATCTCGGAAACTATAAGAGATAATGCAATTTGGCAACCGGCAATGTAATTAGCATGCCGAATATTACTTGGAATGTGAATTGGAACGAAATCGCCAATAGATAAGACCATTTTACAATTTGGGCCCCAGTTAGAAGCAGAGCCTAAGGTGTAAATTATCGATAGTCCATATCTCGGAAACTATAAGAGATAATGCAATTTGGCAACCGGCAATGTAATTAGCATGCCGAATATTACTTGGAATGTGAATTGGAACGAAATCGCCAATAGATAAGACCATTTTACAATTTGGGCCCAAATTAGAAGCAGAGCCTAAGGTGTAAATTATCGATAGTCCATATCTCGGAAACTATAAGAGATAATGCAATTTCGCAACCGGCAATGTAATTAGCATGCCGAATATTACTTGGAGTGTGAATTGGAACGAAATCGCCAATAGGTAAGACCATTTTACAATTTGGGCCCAAGTTAGAAGCAGAGCCTAAGGTGTAAATTATCGATAGTCCATATCTCGGAAACTATAAGAGATAATGCAATTTGGCAACCGGCAATGTAATTAGCATGCCGAATATTACTTGGAATGTGAATTGGAACGAAATCGCCAATAGATAAGACCATTTTACAATTTGGGCCCAAGTTAGAAGCAGAGCCTAAGGTGTAAATTATCGATAGTCCATATCTCGGAAACTATAAGAGATAATGCAATTTGGCAACCGGCAATGTAATTAGCATGCCGAATATTACTTGGAATGTGAATTGGAACGAAATCGCCAATAGATAAGACCATTTTACAGTTTGGGCCCAAGTTAGAAGCAGAACCTAAGGTTAAAAATAATCGATAGTCCATATCTCGGAAACTATAAGAGATAATGCAATTTGGCAACCGGCAATGTAATTAGCATGCCGAATATTACTTGGAATGTGAATTGGAACGAAATCGCCAATAGATAAGACCATTTTACAATTTGGGCCCAAATTAGAAGCAGAGCCTAAAGTGTAAATTATCGATAGTCCATATCTCGGAAACTATAAGAGATAATGCAACTTGGCCACCGGCAATGTAATTAGCATGCCGAATATTACTTGAAATGTGAATTGGAACGAAATCGCCAATAGGTAAGACCATTTTACAATTTGGGCCCAAGTTAGAAGCAGAGCCTAAGGTGTAAATTATCGATAGTCCATATCTCGGAAACTATAAGAGATAATTCAATTTGGCAACCGGCAATGTAATTAGCATGCCGAATATTACTTGGAATGTGAATTGGAACGAAATCGCCAATAGATAAGACCATTTTACAATTTGGGCCCAAGTTAGAAGCAGAGCCTAAGGTGTAAATTATCGATAGTCCATATCTCGGAAACTATAAGAGATAATGCAATTTGGCAACCGGCAATGTAATTAGCATGCCGAATATTACTTGGAATGTGAATTGGAACGAAATCGCCAATAGATAAGACCATTTTACAATTTGGGCCCAAGTTAGAAGCAGAGCCTAAGGTGTAAATTATCGATAGTCCATATCTCGGAAACTATAAGAGATAATGCAATTTTGCAACCGGCAATGTAATTAGCATGCCGAATATTACTTGGAATGTGAATTGGAACGAAATCGCCAATAGATAAGACCATTTTACAATTTGGGCCCAAGTTAGAAGCAGAGCCTAAGGTGTAAATTATCGATAGTCCATATCTCGGAAACTATAAGAGATAATGCAATTTGGCAACCGGCAATGTAATTAGCATGCCGAATATTACTTGGAATGTGAATTGGAACGAAATCACCAATAGATAAGACCATTTTACAATTTGGGCCCAAGTTAGAAGCAGAGCCTAAGGTGTAAATTATTGATAGTCCATATCTCGGAAACTATAAGAGATAATGCAATTTCGCAACCGGCAATGTAATTAGCATGCCGAATATCACTTGGAATGTGAATTGGGCGAAATCGCCAATAGATAAGACCATTTTACAATTTGGGCCCAAGTTAGAAGCAGAGCCTAAGGTGTAAATTATCGATAGTCCATATCTCGGAAACTATAAGAGATAATGCAATTTGGCAACCGGCAATGTAATTAGCATGCCGAATATTACTTGGAATGTGAATTGGAACGAAATCGCCAATAGATAAGACCATTTTACAATTTGGGCCCAAGTTAGAAGCAGAGCCTAAGGTGTAAATTATTGATAGTCCATATCTCGGAAACTATAAGAGATAATGCAATTTCGCAACCGGCAATGTAATTAGCATGCCGAATATTACTTGGAGTGTGAATTGGAACGAAATCGCCAATAGGTAAGACCATTTTACAATTTGGGCCCAAGTTAGAAGCAGAGCCTAAGGTGTAAATTATCGATAGTCCATATCTCGGAAACTATAAGAGATAATGCAATTTGGCAACCGGCAATGTAATTAGCATGCCGAATATTACTTGGAATGTGAATTGGAACGAAATCGTTAATAGATAAGACCATTTTACAATTTGGGCCCAAGTTAGAAGCAGAGCCTAAGGTGTAAATTATCGATAGTCCATATCTCGGAAACTATAAGAGATAATGCAATTTGGCAACCGGCAATGTAATTAGCATGCCGAATATTACTTGGAATGTGAATTGGAACGAAATCGCCAATAGATAAGACCATTTTACAATTTGGGCCCAAGTTAGAAGCAGAGCCTAAGGTGTAAATTATTGATAGTCTATATCTCGGAAACTATAAGAGATAATGCAATTTCGCAACCGGCAATGTAATTAGCATGCCGAATATCACTTGGAATGTGAATTGGGACGAAATCGCCAATAGATAAGACCATTTTACAATTTGGGCCCAAGTTAGAAGCAGAGCCTAAGGTGTAAATTATCGATAGTCCATATCTCGGAAACTATAAGAGATAATGCAATTTGGCAATCGGCAATGTAATTAGCATGCCGAATATTACTTGGAATGTGAATTGGAACGAAATCGCCAATAGATAAGACCATTTTACAATTTGGGCCCCAGTTAGAAGCAGAGCCTAAGGTGTAAATTATCGATAGTCCATATCTCGGAAACTATAAGAGATAATGCAATTTGGCAACCGGCAATGTAATTAGCATGCCGAATATTACTTGGAATGTGAATTGGAACGAAATCGCCAATAGATAAGACCATTTTACAATTTGGGCCCAAGTTAGAAGCAGAGCCTAAGGGGTAAATTATTGATAGTCCATATCTCGGAAACTATAAGAGATAATGCAATTTCGCAACCGGCAATGTAATTAGCATGCCGAATATTACTTGGAGTGTGAATTGGAACGAAATCGCCAATAGGTAAGACCATTTTACAATTTGGGCCCAAGTTAGAAGCAGAGCCTAAGGTGTAAATTATCGATAGTCCATATCTCGGAAACTATAAGAGATAATGCAATTTGGCAACCGGCAATGTAATTAGCATGCCGAATATTACTTGGAATGTGAATTGGAACGAAATCGCCAATAGATAAGGCCATTTTACAATTTGGGCCCAAGTTAGAAGCAGAGCCTAAGGTGTAAATTATCGATAGTCCATATCTCGGAAACTATAAGAGATAATGCAATTTGGCAACCGGCAATGTAATTAGCATGCCGAATATTACTTGGACTGTGAATTGGAACGAAATCGCCAATAGATAAGACCATTTTACAATTTGGGCCCAAGTTAGAAGCAGAGCCTAAGGTGTAAATTATCGATAGTCCATATCTCGGAAACTGTAAGAGATAATGCAATTTGGCAACCGGCAATGTAATTAGCATGCCGAATATTACTTGGAATGTGAATTGCAACGAAATCGCCAATAGATAAGACCATTTTACAATTTGGGCCCAAGTTAGAAGCAGAGCCTAAGGTGTAAATTATCGATAGTCCATATCTCGGAAACTATAAGAGATAATGCAATTTGGCAACCGGCAATGTAATTAGCATGCCGAATATTACTTGGAATGTGAATTGGAACAAAATCGCCAATAGATAAGACCATTTTACAATTTGGGCCCAAGTTAAAAGCAGAGCCTAAGGTGTAAATTATTGATAGTCCATATCTCGGAAACTATAAGAGATAATGCAATTTCGCAACCGGCAATGTAATTAGCATGTCGAATATCACTTGGAATGTGAATTGGGACGAAATCGCCAATAGATAAGGCCATTTTACAATTTGGGCCCAAGTTAGAAGCAGAGCCTAAGGTGTAAATTATCGATAGTCCATATCTCGGAAACTATAAGAGATAATGCAATTTGGCAACCGGCAATGTAATTAGCATGCCGAATATTACTTGGAATGTGAATTGTAACGAAATCGCCAATAGATAAGACCATTTTACAATTTGGGCCCAAGTTAGAAGCAGAGCCTAAGGTGTAAATTATCGATAGTCCATATCTCGGAAACTATAAGAGATAATGCAATTTGGCAACCGGCAATGTAATTAGCATGCCGAATATTACTTGGAATGTGAATTGGAACGAAATCGCCAATAGGTAAGACCATTTTACAATTTGGGCCCAAGTTAGAAGCAGAGCCTAAGGTGTAAATTATCGATAGTCCATATCTCGGAAACTATAAGAGTTAATTCAATTTGGCAAACGGCAATGTAATTAGCATGCCGAATATTACTTGGAATATGAATTGGAACGAAATCGCCAATAGATAAGACCATTTTACAATTTGGGCCCAAGTTAGAAGCAGAGCCTAAGGTGTAAATTATCGATAGTCCATATCTCGGAAACTATAAGAGATAATGCAATTTGGCAACCGGCAATGTAATTAGCATGCCGAATATTACCTGGAATGTGAATTGGAACGAAATCGCCAATAGATAAGACCATTTTACAATTTGGGAGCAAGTTAGAAGCAGAGCCTAACTAAGGTGAAATTATCGATAGTCCATATCTCGGAAACTATAAGAGATAATTCAATTTGGCAACCGGCAATGTAATTAGCATGCCGAATATTACTTGGAATGTGAATTGGAACGAAATCGCCAATAGATAAGACCATTTTACAATTTGGGCCCAAGTTAGAAGCAGAGCCTAAGGTGTAAATTATCGATAGTCCATATCTCGGAAACTATAAGAGATAATGCAATTTGGCAACCGGCAATGTAATTAGCATGCCGAATATTACCTGGAATGTGAATTGGAACGAAATCGCCAATAGATAAGACCATTTTACAATTTGGGAGCAAGTTAGAAGCAGAGCCTAAGGTGTAAATTATCGATAGTCCATATCTCGGAAACTATAAGAGATAATGCAATTTGGCAACCGGCAATGTAATTAGCATGCCGAATATTACTTGGAATGTGAATTGGAACGAAATCGCCAATAGATAAGACCATTTTACAATTTGGGCCCAAGTTAGAAGCAGAGCCTAAGGTGTAAATTATCGATAGTCCATATCTCGGAAACTATAAGAGATAATGCAATTTGGCAACCGGCAATGTAATTAGCATGCCGAATATTACTTGGAATGTGAATTGGAACGAAATCGCCAATAGATAAGACCATTTTACAATTTGGGCCCAAGTTAGAAGCAGAGCCTAAGGTGTAAATTATCGATAGTCCATATCTCTGAAACTATAAGAGATAATGCAATTTCGCAACCGGCAATGTAATTAGCATGCCGAATATTACTTGGAATGTGAATTGGGACGAAATCGCCAATAGATAAGGCCATTTTACAATTTGGGCCCAAGTTAGAAGCAGAGCCTAAGGTGTAAATTATCGATAGTCCATATCTCGGAAACTATAAGAGATAATGCAATTTGGCAACCGGCAATGTAATTAGCATGCCGAATATTACTTGGAATGTGAATTGGAACGAAATCGCCAATAGATAAGACCATTTTACAGTTTGGGCCCAAGTTAGAAGCAGAGCCTAAGGTTAAAAATAATCGATAGTCCATATCTCGGAAACTATAAGAGATAATGCAATTTGGCAACCGGCAATGTAATTAGCATGCCGAATATTACTTGAAATGTGAATTGGAACGAAATCGCCAATAGATAAGACCATTTTACAATTTGGGCCCAAGTTAGAAGCAGAGCCTAAGGTGTAAATTATCGATAGTCCATATCTCGGAAACTATAAGAGATAATGCAATTTGGCAACCGGCAATTTAATTAGCATGCCGAATATTACTTGGAATGTGAATTGGAACGAAATCGCCAATAGATAAGACCATTTTACAATTTGGGCCCAAGTTAGAAGCAGAGCCTAAGGTGTAAATTATCGATAGTCCATATCTCGGAAACTATAAGAGATAATGCAATTTGGCAACCGGCAATGTAATTAGCATGCCGAATATTACTTGGAATGTGAATTGGAACGAATTCGCCAATAGGTAAGACCATTTTACAATTTGGGCCCAAGTTAGAAGCAGAGCCTAAGGTGTAAATTATCGATAGTCCATATCTCGGAAACTATAAGAGATAATGCAATTTGGCAACCGGCAATGTAATTAGCATGCCGAATATTACTTGGAATGTGAATTGGAAGAAAATCGCCAATAGATAAGACCATTTTACAATTTGGGCCCAAGTTAGAAGCAGAGCCTAAGGTGTAAATTATTGATAGTCCATATCTCGGAAACTATAAGAGATAATGCAATTTCGCAACCGGCAATGTAATTAGCATGCCGAATATCACTTGGAATGTGAATTGGGACGAAATCGCCAATAGATAAGACCATTTTACAATTTGGGCCCAAGTTAGAAGCAGAGCCTAAGGTGTAAATTATCGATAGTCCATATCTCGGAAACTATAAGAGATAATGCAATTTGGCAACCGGCAATGTAATTAGCATTCCGAATATTACTTGGAATGTGAATTGTAACGAAATCGCCAATAGATAAGACCATTTTACAATTTGGGCCCAAGTTAGAAGCAGAGCCTAAGGTGTAAATTATCGATAGTCCATATCTCGGAAACTATAAGAGATAATGCAATTTGGCAACCGGCAATGTAATTAGCATGCCGAATATTACTTGGAATGTGAATTGGAACGAAATCGTCAATAGGTAAGACCATTTTACAATTTGGGCCCAAGTTAGAAGCAGAGCCTAAGGTGTAAATTATCGATAGTCCATATCTCGGAAACTATAAGAGATAATTCAATTTGGCAACCGGCAATGTAATTAGCATGCCGAATATTACTTGGAATGTGAATTGGAACGAAATCACCAATAGATAAGACCATTTTACAATTTGGGCCCAAGTTAGAAGCAGAGCCTAAGGTGTAAATTATCGATAGTCCATATCTCGGAAACTATAAGAGATAATGCAATTTGGCAACCGGCAATGTAATTAGCATGCCGAATATTACCTGGAATGTGAATTGGAACGAAATCGCCAATAGATAAGACCATTTTACAATTTGGGAGCAAGTTAGAAGCAGAGCCTAAGGTGTAAATTATCGATAGTCCATATCTCGGAAACTATAAGAGATAATGCAATTTGGCAACCGGCAATGTAATTAGCATGCCGAATATTACTTGGAATGTGAATTGGAACGAAATCGCCAATAGATAAGACCATTTTACAATTTGGGCCCAAGTTAGAAGCAGAGCCTAAGGTGTAAATTATCGATAGTCCATATCTCGGAAACTATAAGAGATAATGCAATTTGGCAACCGGCAATGTAATTAGCATGCCGAATATTACTTGGAATGTGAATTGGAACGAAATCGCCAATAGATAAGACCATTTTACAATTTGGGCCCAAGTTAGAAGCAGAGCCTAAGGTGTAAATTATCGATAGTCCATATCTCTGAAACTATAAGAGATAATGCAATTTCGCAACCGGCAATGTAATTAGCATGCCGAATATTACTTGGAATGTGAATTGGGACGAAATCGCCAATAGATAAGGCCATTTTACAATTTGGGCCCAAGTTAGAAGCAGAGCCTAAGGTGTAAATTATCGATAGTCCATATCTCGGAAACTATAAGAGATAATGCAATTTGGCAACCGGCAATGTAATTAGCATGCCGAATATTACTTGGAATGTGAATTGGAACGAAATCGCCAATAGATAAGACCATTTTACAGTTTGGGCCCAAGTTAGAAGCAGAGCCTAAGGTTAAAAATAATCGATAGTCCATATCTCGGAAACTATAAGAGATAATGCAATTTGGCAACCGGCAATGTAATTAGCATGCCGAATATTACTTGGAATGTGAATTGGAACGAAATCGCCAATAGATAAGACCATTTTACAATTTGGGCCCAAGTTAGAAGCAGAGCCTAAGGTGTAAATTATCGATAGTCCATATCTCGGAAACTATAAGAGATAATGCAATTTGGCAACCGGCAATTTAATTAGCATGCCGAATATTACTTGGAATGTGAATTGGAACGAAATCGCCAATAGATAAGACCATTTTACAATTTGGGCCCAAGTTAGAAGCAGAGCCTAAGGTGTAAATTATCGATAGTCCATATCTCGGAAACTATAAGAGATAATGCAATTTGGCAACCGGCAATGTAATTAGCATGCCGAATATTACTTGGAATGTGAATTGGAACGAATTCGCCAATAGGTAAGACCATTTTACAATTTGGGCCCAAGTTAGAAGCAGAGCCTAAGGTGTAAATTATCGATAGTCCATATCTCGGAAACTATAAGAGATAATTCAATTTGGCAACCGGCAATGTAATTAGCATGCCGAATATTACTTGGAATGTGAATTGGAACGAAATCGCCAATAGATAAGACCATTTTACAATTTGGGCCCAAGTTAGAAGCAGAGCCTAAGGTGTAAATTATCGATAGTCCATATCTCGGAAACTATAAGAGATAATGCAATTTGGCAACCGGCAATGTAATTAGCATGCCGAATATTACTTGGAATGTGAATTGGAACGAAATCGCCAATAGATAAGACTATTTTACAATTTGGGAGCAAGTTAGAAGCAGAGCCTAAGGTGTAATTTATCGATAGTCCATATCTCGGAAACTATAAGAGATAATGCAATTTGGCAACCGGCAATGTAATTAGCATGCCGAATATTACTTGGAATGTGAATTGGAACGAAATCGCCAATAGATAAGACCATTTTACAATTTGGGCCCAAGTTAGAAGCAGAGCCTATGGTGTAAATTATCGATAGTCCATATCTCGGAAACTATAAGAGATAATGCAATTTGGCAACCGGCAATGTAATTAGCATGCCGAATATTACTTGGAATGTGAATTGGAACGAAATCGCCAATAGATAAGACCATTTTACAATTTGGGCCCAAGTTAGAAGCAGAGCCTAAGGTGTAAATTATCGATAGTCCATATCTCGGAAACTACAAGAGATAATGCAATTTGGCAACCGGCAATGTAATTAGCATGCCGGATATTACTTGGAATGTGAATTGGAACGAAATCGCCAATAGATAAGACCATTTTACAATTTGGGCCCAAGTTAGAAGCAGAGCCTATGGTGTAAATTATCGATAGTCCATATCTCGGAAACTATAAGAGATAATGCAATTTCGCAACCGGCAATGTAATTAGCATGCCGAATATCACTTGGAATGTGAATTGGGACGAAATCGCCAATAGATAAGACCATTTTACAATTTGGGCCCAAGTTAGAAGCAGAGCCTAAGGTGTAAATTATCGATAGTCCATATCTCGGAAACTATAAGAGATAATGCAATTTGGCAACCGGCAATGTAATTAGCATGCCGAATATTACTTGGAATGTGAATTGGAACGAAATCGCCAATAGATAAGACCATTTTACAATTTGGGCCCAAGTTAGAAGCAGAGCCTAAGGAGTAAATTATCGATAGTCCATATCTCGGAAACTATAAGAGATAATGCAATTTGGCAACCGGCAATGTAATTAGCATGCCGAATATTACTTGGAATGTGAATTGGAACGAAATCGCCAATAGGTAAAACCATTTTACAATTTGGGCCCAAGTTAGAAGCAGAGCCTAAGGTGTAAATTATCGATAGTCCATATCTCGGAAACTATAAGAGATAATTCAATTTGGCAACCGGCAATGTAATTAGCATGCCGAATATTACTTGGAATGTGAATTGGAACGAAATCGCCAATAGATAAGACCATTTTACAATTTGGGCCCAAGTTAGAAGCAGAGCCTAAGGTGTAAATTATCGATAGTCCATATCTCGGAAACTATAAGAGATAATTCAATTTGGCAACCGGCAATGTAATTAGCATGCCGAATATTACTTGGAATGTGAATTGGAACGAAATCGCCAATAGATAAGACCATTTTACAATTTGGGCCCAAGTTAGAAGCAGAGCCTAAGGTGTAAATTATCGATAGTCCATATCTCGGAAACTATAAGAGATAATGCAATTTGGCAACCGGCAATGTAATTAGCATGCCGAATATTACTTGGAATGTGAATTGGAACGAAATCGCCAATAGATAAGACTATTTTACAATTTGGGAGCAAGTTAGAAGCAGAGCCTAAGGTGTAATTTATCGATAGTCCATATCTCGGAAACTATAAGAGATAATGCAATTTGGCAACCGGCAATGTAATTAGCATGCCGAATATTACTTGGAATGTGAATTGGAACGAAATCGCCAATAGATAAGGCCATTTTACAATTTGGGCCCAAGTTAGAAGCAGAGCCTAAGGTGTAAATTATCGATAGTCCATATCTCGGAAACTATAAGAGATAATGCAATTTGGCAACCGGCAATGTAATTAGCATGCCGAATATTACTTGGACTGTGAATTGGAACGAAATCGCCAATAGATAAGACCATTTTACAATTTGGGCCCAAGTTAGAAGCAGAGCCTAAGGTGTAAATTATCGATAGTCCATATCTCGGAAACTATAAGAGATAATGCAATTTGGCAACCGGCAATGTAATTAGCATGCCGAATATTACTTGGAATGTGAATTGCAACGAAATCGCCAATAGATAAGACCATTTTACAATTTGGGCCCAAGTTAGAAGCAGAGCCTAAGGTGTAAATTATCGATAGTCCATATCTCGGAAACTATAAGAGATAATGCAATTTGGCAACCGGCAATGTAATTAGCATGCCGAATATTACTTGGAATGTGAATTGGAACAAAATCGCCAATAGATAAGACCATTTTACAATTTGGGCCCAAGTTAAAAGCAGAGCCTAAGGTGTAAATTATTGATAGTCCATATCTCGGAAACTATAAGAGATAATGCAATTTCGCAACCGGCAATGTAATTAGCATGTCGAATATCACTTGGAATGTGAATTGGGACGAAATCGCCAATAGATAAGGCCATTTTACAATTTGGGCCCAAGTTAGAAGCAGAGCCTAAGGTGTAAATTATCGATAGTCCATATCTCGGAAACTATAAGAGATAATGCAATTTGGCAACCGGCAATGTAATTAGCATGCCGAATATTACTTGGAATGTGAATTGTAACGAAATCGCCAATAGATAAGACCATTTTACAATTTGGGCCCAAGTTAGAAGCAGAGCCTAAGGTGTAAATTATCGATAGTCCATATCTCGGAAACTATAAGAGATAATGCAATTTGGCAACCGGCAATGTAATTAGCATGCCGAATATTACTTGGAATGTGAATTGGAACGAAATCGCCAATAGGTAAGACCATTTTACAATTTGGGCCCAAGTTAGAAGCAGAGCCTAAGGTGTAAATTATCGATAGTCCATATCTCGGAAACTATAAGAGATAATTCAATTTGGCAACCGGCAATGTAATTAGCATGCCGAATATTACTTGGAATGTGAATTGGAACGAAATCGCCAATAGATAAGACCATTTTACAATTTGGGCCCAAGTTAGAAGCAGAGCCTAAGGTGTAAATTATCGATAGTCCATATCTCGGAAACTATAAGAGATAATGCAATTTGGCAACCGGCAATGTAATTAGCATGCCGAATATTACCTGGAATGTGAATTGGAACGAAATCGCCAATAGATAAGACCATTTTACAATTTGGGAGCAAGTTAGAAGCAGAGCCTAACTAAGGTGAAATTATCGATAGTCCATATCTCGGAAACTATAAGAGATAATTCAATTTGGCAACCGGCAATGTAATTAGCATGCCGAATATTACTTGGAATGTGAATTGGAACGAAATCGCCAATAGATAAGACCATTTTACAATTTGGGCCCAAGTTAGAAGCAGAGCCTAAGGTGTAAATTATCGATAGTCCATATCTCGGAAACTATAAGAGATAATGCAATTTGGCAACCGGCAATGTAATTAGCATGCCGAATATTACCTGGAATGTGAATTGGAACGAAATCGCCAATAGATAAGACCATTTTACAATTTGGGAGCAAGTTAGAAGCAGAGCCTAAGGTGTAAATTATCGATAGTCCATATCTCGGAAACTATAAGAGATAATGCAATTTGGCAACCGGCAATGTAATTAGCATGCCGAATATTACTTGGAATGTGAATTGGAACGAAATCGCCAATAGATAAGACCATTTTACAATTTGGGCCCAAGTTAGAAGCAGAGCCTAAGGTGTAAATTATCGATAGTCCATATCTCGGAAACTATAAGATATAATGCAATTTGGCAACCGGCAATGTAATTAGCATGCCGAATATTACTTGGAATGTGAATTGGAACGAAATCGCCAATAGATAAGACCATTTTACAATTTGGGCCCAAGTTAGAAGCAGAGCCTAAGGTGTAAATTATCGATAGTCCATATCTCTGAAACTATAAGAGATAATGCAATTTCGCAACCGGCAATGTAATTAGCATGCCGAATATTACTTGGAATGTGAATTGGGACGAAATCGCCAATAGATAAGGCCATTTTACAATTTGGGCCCAAGTTAGAAGCAGAGCCTAAGGTGTAAATTATCGATAGTCCATATCTCGGAAACTATAAGAGATAATGCAATTTGGCAACCGGCAATGTAATTAGCATGCCGAATATTACTTGGAATGTGAATTGGAACGAAATCGCCAATAGATAAGACCATTTTACAGTTTGGGCCCAAGTTAGAAGCAGAGCCTAAGGTTAAAAATAATCGATAGTCCATATCTCGGAAACTATAAGAGATAATGCAATTTGGCAACCGGCAATGTAATTAGCATGCCGAATATTACTTGAAATGTGAATTGGAACGAAATCGCCAATAGATAAGACCATTTTACAATTTGGGCCCAAGTTAGAAGCAGAGCCTAAGGTGTAAATTATCGATAGTCCATATCTCGGAAACTATAAGAGATAATGCAATTTGGCAACCGGCAATTTAATTAGCATGCCGAATATTACTTGGAATGTGAATTGGAACGAAATCGCCAATAGATAAGACCATTTTACAATTTGGGCCCAAGTTAGAAGCAGAGCCTAAGGTGTAAATTATCGATAGTCCATATCTCGGAAACTATAAGAGATAATGCAATTTGGCAACCGGCAATGTAATTAGCATGCCGAATATTACTTGGAATGTGAATTGGAACGAATTCGCCAATAGGTAAGACCATTTTACAATTTGGGCCCAAGTTAGAAGCAGAGCCTAAGGTGTAAATTATCGATAGTCCATATCTCGGAAACTATAAGAGATAATGCAATTTGGCAACCGGCAATGTAATTAGCATGCCGAATATTACTTGGAATGTGAATTGGAACAAAATCGCCAATAGATAAGACCATTTTACAATTTGGGCCCAAGTTAGAAGCAGAGCCTAAGGTGTAAATTATTGATAGTCCATATCTCGGAAACTATAAGAGATAATGCAATTTCGCAACCGGCAATGTAATTAGCATGCCGAATATCACTTGGAATGTGAATTGGGACGAAATCGCCAATAGATAAGACCATTTTACAATTTGGGCCCAAGTTAGAAGCAGAGCCTAAGGTGTAAATTATCGATAGTCCATATCTCGGAAACTATAAGAGATAATGCAATTTGGCAACCGGCAATGTAATTAGCATGCCGAATATTACTTGGAATGTGAATTGCAACGAAATCGCCAATAGATAAGACCATTTTACAATTTGGGCCCAAGTTAGAAGCAGAGCCTAAGGTGTAAATTATCGATAGTCCATATCTCGGAAACTATAAGAGATAATGCAATTTGGCAACCGGCAATGTAATTAGCATGCCGAATATTACTTGGAATGTGAATTGGAACAAAATCGCCAATAGATAAGACCATTTTACAATTTGGGCCCAAGTTAAAAGCAGAGCCTAAGGTGTAAATTATTGATAGTCCATATCTCGGAAACTATAAGAGATAATGCAATTTCGCAACCGGCAATGTAATTAGCATGTCGAATATCACTTGGAATGTGAATTGGGACGAAATCGCCAATAGATAAGGCCATTTTACAATTTGGGCCCAAGTTAGAAGCAGAGCCTAAGGTGTAAATTATCGATAGTCCATATCTCGGAAACTATAAGAGATAATGCAATTTGGCAACCGGCAATGTAATTAGCATGCCGAATATTACTTGGAATGTGAATTGTAACGAAATCGCCAATAGATAAGACCATTTTACAATTTGGGCCCAAGTTAGAAGCAGAGCCTAAGGTGTAAATTATCGATAGTCCATATCTCGGAAACTATAAGAGATAATGCAATTTGGCAACCGGCAATGTAATTAGCATGCCGAATATTACTTGGAATGTGAATTGGAACGAAATCGCCAATAGGTAAGACCATTTTACAATTTGGGCCCAAGTTAGAAGCAGAGCCTAAGGTGTAAATTATCGATAGTCCATATCTCGGAAACTATAAGAGATAATTCAATTTGGCAACCGGCAATGTAATTAGCATGCCGAATATTACTTGGAATGTGAATTGGAACGAAATCGCCAATAGATAAGACCATTTTACAATTTGGGCCCAAGTTAGAAGCAGAGCCTAAGGTGTAAATTATCGATAGTCCATATCTCGGAAACTATAAGAGATAATGCAATTTGGCAACCGGCAATGTAATTAGCATGCCGAATATTACCTGGAATGTGAATTGGAACGAAATCGCCAATAGATAAGACCATTTTACAATTTGGGAGCAAGTTAGAAGCAGAGCCTAACTAAGGTGAAATTATCGATAGTCCATATCTCGGAAACTATAAGAGATAATTCAATTTGGCAACCGGCAATGTAATTAGCATGCCGAATATTACTTGGAATGTGAATTGGAACGAAATCGCCAATAGATAAGACCATTTTACAATTTGGGCCCAAGTTAGAAGCAGAGCCTAAGGTGTAAATTATCGATAGTCCATATCTCGGAAACTATAAGAGATAATGCAATTTGGCAACCGGCAATGTAATTAGCATGCCGAATATTACCTGGAATGTGAATTGGAACGAAATCGCCAATAGATAAGACCATTTTACAATTTGGGAGCAAGTTAGAAGCAGAGCCTAAGGTGTAAATTATCGATAGTCCATATCTCGGAAACTATAAGAGATAATGCAATTTGGCAACCGGCAATGTAATTAGCATGCCGAATATTACTTGGAATGTGAATTGGAACGAAATCGCCAATAGATAAGACCATTTTACAATTTGGGCCCAAGTTAGAAGCAGAGCCTAAGGTGTAAATTATCGATAGTCCATATCTCGGAAACTATAAGAGATAATGCAATTTGGCAACCGGCAATGTAATTAGCATGCCGAATATTACTTGGAATGTGAATTGGAACGAAATCGCCAATAGATAAGACCATTTTACAATTTGGGCCCAAGTTAGAAGCAGAGCCTAAGGTGTAAATTATCGATAGTCCATATCTCTGAAACTATAAGAGATAATGCAATTTCGCAACCGGCAATGTAATTAGCATGCCGAATATTACTTGGAATGTGAATTGGGACGAAATCGCCAATAGATAAGGCCATTTTACAATTTGGGCCCAAGTTAGAAGCAGAGCCTAAGGTGTAAATTATCGATAGTCCATATCTCGGAAACTATAAGAGATAATGCAATTTGGCAACCGGCAATGTAATTAGCATGCCGAATATTACTTGGAATGTGAATTGGAACGAAATCGCCAATAGATAAGACCATTTTACAGTTTGGGCCCAAGTTAGAAGCAGAGCCTAAGGTTAAAAATAATCGATAGTCCATATCTCGGAAACTATAAGAGATAATGCAATTTGGCAACCGGCAATGTAATTAGCATGCCGAATATTACTTGAAATGTGAATTGGAACGAAATCGCCAATAGATAAGACCATTTTACAATTTGGGCCCAAGTTAGAAGCAGAGCCTAAGGTGTAAATTATCGATAGTCCATATCTCGGAAACTATAAGAGATAATGCAATTTGGCAACCGGCAATTTAATTAGCATGCCGAATATTACTTGGAATGTGAATTGGAACGAAATCGCCAATAGATAAGACCATTTTACAATTTGGGCCCAAGTTAGAAGCAGAGCCTAAGGTGTAAATTATCGATAGTCCATATCTCGGAAACTATAAGAGATAATGCAATTTGGCAACCGGCAATGTAATTAGCATGCCGAATATTACTTGGAATGTGAATTGGAACGAATTCGCCAATAGGTAAGACCATTTTACAATTTGGGCCCAAGTTAGAAGCAGAGCCTAAGGTGTAAATTATCGATAGTCCATATCTCGGAAACTATAAGAGATAATGCAATTTGGCAACCGGCAATGTAATTAGCATGCCGAATATTACTTGGAATGTGAATTGGAACAAAATCGCCAATAGATAAGACCATTTTACAATTTGGGCCCAAGTTAGAAGCAGAGCCTAAGGTGTAAATTATTGATAGTCCATATCTCGGAAACTATAAGAGATAATGCAATTTCGCAACCGGCAATGTAATTAGCATGCCGAATATCACTTGGAATGTGAATTGGGACGAAATCGCCAATAGATAAGACCATTTTACAATTTGGGCCCAAGTTAGAAGCAGAGCCTAAGGTGTAAATTATCGATAGTCCATATCTCGGAAACTATAAGAGATAATGCAATTTGGCAACCGGCAATGTAATTAGCATTCCGAATATTACTTGGAATGTGAATTGTAACGAAATCGCCAATAGATAAGACCATTTTACAATTTGGGCCCAAGTTAGAAGCAGAGCCTAAGGTGTAAATTATCGATAGTCCATATCTCGGAAACTATAAGAGATAATGCAATTTGGCAACCGGCAATGTAATTAGCATGCCGAATATTACTTGGAATGTGAATTGGAACGAAATCGTCAATAGGTAAGACCATTTTACAATTTGGGCCCAAGTTAGAAGCAGAGCCTAAGGTGTAAATTATCGATAGTCCATATCTCGGAAACTATAAGAGATAATTCAATTTGGCAACCGGCAATGTAATTAGCATGCCGAATATTACTTGGAATGTGAATTGGAACGAAATCACCAATAGATAAGACCATTTTACAATTTGGGCCCAAGTTAGAAGCAGAGCCTAAGGTGTAAATTATCGATAGTCCATATCTCGGAAACTATAAGAGATAATGCAATTTGGCAACCGGCAATGTAATTAGCATGCCGAATATTACCTGGAATGTGAATTGGAACGAAATCGCCAATAGATAAGACCATTTTACAATTTGGGAGCAAGTTAGAAGCAGAGCCTAAGGTGTAAATTATCGATAGTCCATATCTCGGAAACTATAAGAGATAATGCAATTTGGCAACCGGCAATGTAATTAGCATGCCGAATATTACTTGGAATGTGAATTGGAACGAAATCGCCAATAGATAAGACCATTTTACAATTTGGGCCCAAGTTAGAAGCAGAGCCTAAGGTGTAAATTATCGATAGTCCATATCTCGGAAACTATAAGAGATAATGCAATTTGGCAACCGGCAATGTAATTAGCATGCCGAATATTACTTGGAATGTGAATTGGAACGAAATCGCCAATAGATAAGACCATTTTACAATTTGGGCCCAAGTTAGAAGCAGAGCCTAAGGTGTAAATTATCGATAGTCCATATCTCTGAAACTATAAGAGATAATGCAATTTCGCAACCGGCAATGTAATTAGCATGCCGAATATTACTTGGAATGTGAATTGGGACGAAATCGCCAATAGATAAGGCCATTTTACAATTTGGGCCCAAGTTAGAAGCAGAGCCTAAGGTGTAAATTATCGATAGTCCATATCTCGGAAACTATAAGAGATAATGCAATTTGGCAACCGGCAATGTAATTAGCATGCCGAATATTACTTGGAATGTGAATTGGAACGAAATCGCCAATAGATAAGACCATTTTACAGTTTGGGCCCAAGTTAGAAGCAGAGCCTAAGGTTAAAAATAATCGATAGTCCATATCTCGGAAACTATAAGAGATAATGCAATTTGGCAACCGGCAATGTAATTAGCATGCCGAATATTACTTGGAATGTGAATTGGAACGAAATCGCCAATAGATAAGACCATTTTACAATTTGGGCCCAAGTTAGAAGCAGAGCCTAAGGTGTAAATTATCGATAGTCCATATCTCGGAAACTATAAGAGATAATGCAATTTGGCAACCGGCAATTTAATTAGCATGCCGAATATTACTTGGAATGTGAATTGGAACGAAATCGCCAATAGATAAGACCATTTTACAATTTGGGCCCAAGTTAGAAGCAGAGCCTAAGGTGTAAATTATCGATAGTCCATATCTCGGAAACTATAAGAGATAATGCAATTTGGCAACCGGCAATGTAATTAGCATGCCGAATATTACTTGGAATGTGAATTGGAACGAATTCGCCAATAGGTAAGACCATTTTACAATTTGGGCCCAAGTTAGAAGCAGAGCCTAAGGTGTAAATTATCGATAGTCCATATCTCGGAAACTATAAGAGATAATTCAATTTGGCAACCGGCAATGTAATTAGCATGCCGAATATTACTTGGAATGTGAATTGGAACGAAATCGCCAATAGATAAGACCATTTTACAATTTGGGCCCAAGTTAGAAGCAGAGCCTAAGGTGTAAATTATCGATAGTCCATATCTCGGAAACTATAAGAGATAATGCAATTTGGCAACCGGCAATGTAATTAGCATGCCGAATATTACTTGGAATGTGAATTGGAACGAAATCGCCAATAGATAAGACTATTTTACAATTTGGGAGCAAGTTAGAAGCAGAGCCTAAGGTGTAATTTATCGATAGTCCATATCTCGGAAACTATAAGAGATAATGCAATTTGGCAACCGGCAATGTAATTAGCATGCCGAATATTACTTGGAATGTGAATTGGAACGAAATCGCCAATAGATAAGACCATTTTACAATTTGGGCCCAAGTTAGAAGCAGAGCCTATGGTGTAAATTATCGATAGTCCATATCTCGGAAACTATAAGAGATAATGCAATTTGGCAACCGGCAATGTAATTAGCATGCCGAATATTACTTGGAATGTGAATTGGAACGAAATCGCCAATAGATAAGACCATTTTACAATTTGGGCCCAAGTTAGAAGCAGAGCCTAAGGTGTAAATTATCGATAGTCCATATCTCGGAAACTACAAGAGATAATGCAATTTGGCAACCGGCAATGTAATTAGCATGCCGGATATTACTTGGAATGTGAATTGGAACGAAATCGCCAATAGATAAGACCATTTTACAATTTGGGCCCAAGTTAGAAGCAGAGCCTATGGTGTAAATTATCGATAGTCCATATCTCGGAAACTATAAGAGATAATGCAATTTCGCAACCGGCAATGTAATTAGCATGCCGAATATCACTTGGAATGTGAATTGGGACGAAATCGCCAATAGATAAGACCATTTTACAATTTGGGCCCAAGTTAGAAGCAGAGCCTAAGGTGTAAATTATCGATAGTCCATATCTCGGAAACTATAAGAGATAATGCAATTTGGCAACCGGCAATGTAATTAGCATGCCGAATATTACTTGGAATGTGAATTGGAACGAAATCGCCAATAGATAAGACCATTTTACAATTTGGGCCCAAGTTAGAAGCAGAGCCTAAGGAGTAAATTATCGATAGTCCATATCTCGGAAACTATAAGAGATAATGCAATTTGGCAACCGGCAATGTAATTAGCATGCCGAATATTACTTGGAATGTGAATTGGAACGAAATCGCCAATAGGTAAAACCATTTTACAATTTGGGCCCAAGTTAGAAGCAGAGCCTAAGGTGTAAATTATCGATAGTCCATATCTCGGAAACTATAAGAGATAATTCAATTTGGCAACCGGCAATGTAATTAGCATGCCGAATATTACTTGGAATGTGAATTGGAACGAAATCGCCAATAGATAAGACCATTTTACAATTTGGGCCCAAGTTAGAAGCAGAGCCTAAGGTGTAAATTATCGATAGTCCATATCTCGGAAACTATAAGAGATAATGCAATTTGGCAACCGGCAATGTAATTAGCATGCCGAATATTACTTGGAATGTGAATTGGAACGAAATCGCCAATAGATAAGACCATTTTACAATTTGGGCCCAAGTTAGAAGCAGAGCCTAAGGTGTAAATTATCGATAGTCCATATCTCGGAAACTATAAGAGATAATGCGATTTGGCAACCGGCAATGTAATTAGCATGCCGAATATTACTTGGAATGTGAATTGGAACGAAATCGCCAATAGATAAGACCATTTTACAATTTGGGCCCAAGTTAGAAGCAGAGCCTATGGTGTAAATTATCGATAGTCCATATCTCGGAAACTATAAGAGATAATGCAATTTGGCAACCGGCAATGTAATTAGCATGCCGAATATTACTTGGAATGTGAATTGGAACGAAATTGCCAATAGATAAGACCTTTTTACAATTTGGGCCCAAGTTAGAAGCAGAGCCTAAGGTGTAAATAATCGATAGTCCATATCTCTGAAACTATAAGAGATAATGCAATTTCGCAACCGGCAATGTAATTAGCATGTCGAATATTACTTGGAATGTGAATTGGGACGAAATCGCCAATAGATAAGGCCATTTTACAATTTGGGCCCAAGTTAGAAGCAGAGCCTAAAGTGTAAATTATCGATAGTCCATATCTCGGAAACTATAAGAGATAATGCAATTTGGCAACCGGCAATGTAATTAGCATGCCGAATATTACTTGGAATGTGAATTGGAACGAAATCGCCAATAGATAAGACCATTTTACAATTTGGGCCCAAGTTAGAAGCAGAGCCCAAGGTGTAAATTGTATATATATCCATATCTCGGAAACTATAAGAGATAATGCAATTTGGCAACCGGCAATGTAATTAGCATGCCGAATATTACTTGGAATGTGAATTGGAACGAAATCGCCAATAGATAAGACCATTTTACAATTTGGGCCCAAGTTAGAAGCAGAGCCTAAGGTGTAAATTATCGATAGACCATATCTCTGAAACTATAAGAGATAATGCAATTTGGTAACCGGCAATGTAATTAGCATGCCGAATATTACTTGGAATGTGAATTGGAACGAAATTGCCAATAGATAAGACCATTTTACAATTTGGGCCCAAGTTAGAAGCAGAGCCTAAGGTGTAAATTATCGATAGTCCATATCTCTGAAACTATAAGAGATAATGCAATTTCGCAACCGGCAATGTAATTAGCATGCCGAATATTACTTGGAATGTGAATTGGGACGAAATCGCCAATAGATAAGGCCATTTTACAATTTGGGCCCAAGTTAGAAGCAGAGCCTAAGGTGTAAATTATCGATAGTCCATATCTCGGAAACTATAAGAGATAATGCAATTTGGCAACCGGCAATGTAATTAGCATGCCGAATATTACTTGGAATGTGAATTGGAACGAAATCTCCAATAGATAAGACCATTTTACAATTTGGGCCCAAGTTAGAAGCAGAGCCTAAGGTGTAAATTATTGATAGTCCATATCTCGGAAACTATAAGAGATAATGCAATTTCGCAACCGGCAATGTAATTAGCATGCCGAATATTACTTGGAGTGTGAATTGGAACGAAATCGCCAATAGATAAGACCATTTTACAATTTGAGCCCAAGTTAGAAGCAGAGCCTAAGGTGTAAATTATCGATAGTCCATATCTCGGAAACTATAAGAGATAATGCAATTTGGCAACCGGCAATGTAATTAGCATGCCGAATATTACTTGGAATGTGAATTGGAACGAAATCGCCAATAGATAAGACCATTTTACAATTTGGGCCCAAGTTAGAAGCAGAGCCTAAGGTGTAAATTATCGATAGTCCATATCTCGGAAACTATAAGAGATAATGCAATTTGGCAACCGGCAATGTAATTAGCATGCCGAATATTACTTGGAATGTGAATTGGAACGAAATCGCCAATAGATAAGACCATTTTACAATTTGGGCCCAAGTTAGAAGCAGAGCCTAAGGTGTAAATTATTGATAGTCCATATCTCGGAAACTATAAGAGATAATGCAATTTCGCAACCGGCAATGTAATTAGCATGCCGAATATTACTTGGAGTGTGAATTGGAACGAAATCGCCAATAGGTAAGACCATTTTACAATTTGGGCCCAAGTTAGAAGCAGAGCCTAAGGTGTAAATTATCGATAGTCCATATCTCGGAAACCATAAGAGATAATGCAATTTGGCAACCGGCAATGTAATTAGCATGCCGAATATTACTTGGAATGTGAATTGGAACGAAATCGCCAATAGATAAGACCATTTTACAATTTGGGCCCAAGTTAGAAGCAGAGCCTAAGGTGTAAATAATCGATAGTCCATATCTCGGAAACTATAAGAGATAATGCAATTTGGCAACCGGCAATGTAATTAGCATGCCGAATATTACTGGGAATGTGAATTGGAACGAAATCGCCAATAGATAAGACCATTTTACAATTTGGGCCCAAGTTAGAAGCAGAGCCTAAGGTGTAAATTATCGATAGTCCATATCTCGGAAACTATAAGAGATAATGCAATTTGGCAACCGGCAATGTAATTAGCATGCCGAATATTACTTGGAATGTGAATTGGAACAAAATCGCCAATAGATAAGACCATTTTACAATTTGGGCCCAAGTTAGAAGCAGAGCCTAAGGTGTAAATTATCGATAGTCCATATCTCGGAAACTATAAGAGATAATGCAATTTGGCAACCGGCAATGTAATTAGCATGCCGAATATTACTTGGAATGTGAATTGCAACGAAATCGCCAATAGATAATACCATTTTACAATTTGGGCCCAAGTTAGAAGCAGAGCCTAAGGTGTAAATTATCGATAGTCCATATCTCGGAAACTATAAGAGATAATGCAATTTGGCAACCGGCAATGTAATTAGCATGCCGAATATTACTTGGAATGTGAATTGGAACAAAATCGCCAATAGATAAGACCATTTTACAATTTGGGCCCAAGTTAGAAGCAGAGCCTAAGGTGTAAATTATTGATAGTCCATATCTCGGAAACTATAAGAGATAATGCAATTTCGCAACCGGCAATGTAATTAGCATGCCGAATATCACTTGGAATGTGAATTGGGACGAAATCGCCAATAGATAAGACCATTTTACAATTTGGGCCCAAGTTAGAAGCAGAGCCTAAGGTGTAAATTATCGATAGTCCATATCTCGGAAACTATAAGAGATAATGCAATTTGGCAACCGGCAACGTAATTAGCATGCCGAATATTACTTGGAATGTGAATTGTAACGAAATCGCCAATAGATAAGACCATTTTACAATTTGGGCCCAAGTTAGAAGCAGAGCCTAAGGTGTAAATTATCGATAGTCCATATCTCGGAAACTGTAAGAGATAATTTAATTTGGCAACCGGCAATGTAATTAGCATGCCGAATATTACTTGGAATGTGAATTGGAACGAAATCGCCAATAGGTAAGACCATTTTACAATTTGGGCCCAAGTTAGAAGCAGAGCCTAAGGTGTAAATTATCGATAGTCCATATCTCGGAAACTATAAGAGATAATTCAATTTGGCAACCGGCAATGTAATTAGCATGCCGAATATTACTTGGAATGTGAATTGGAACGAAATCGCCAATAGATAAGACCATTTTACAATTTGGGCCCAAGTTAGAAGCAGAGCCTAAGGTGTAAATTATCGATAGTCCATATCTCGGAAACTATAAGAGATAATGCAATTTGGCAACCGGCAATGTAATTAGCATGCCGAATATTACCTGGAATGTGAATTGGAACGAAATCGCCAATAGATAAGACCATTTTACAATTTGGGAGCAAGTTAGAAGCAGAGCCTAAGGTGAAATTATCGATAGTCCATATCTCGGAAACTATAAGAGATAATGCAATTTGGCAACCGGCAATGTAATTAGCATGCCGAATATTACTTGGAATGTGAATTGGAACGAAATCGCCAATAGATAAGACCATTTTACAATTTGGGCCCAAGTTAGAAGCAGAGCCTAAGGTGTAAATTATCGATAGTCCATATCTCGGAAACTATAAGAGATAATGCAATTTGGCAACCGGCAATGTAATTAGCATGCCGAATATTACTTGGAATGTGAATTGCAACGAAATCGCCAATAGATAAGACCATTTTCCAATTTGGGCCCAAGTTAGAAGCAGAGCCTAAGGTGTAAATTATCGATAGTCCATATCTCGGAAACTATAAGAGATAATGCAATTTGGCAACCGGCAATGTAATTAGCATGCCGAATATTACTTGGAATGTGAATTGGAACAAAATCGCCAATAGATAAGACCATTTTACAATTTGGGCCCAAGTTAGAAGCAGAGCCTAAGGTGTAAATTATTGATAGTCCATATCTCGGAAACTATAAGAGATAATGCAATTTCGCAACCGGCAATGTAATTAGCATGCCGAATATCACTTGGAATGTGAATTGGGACGAAATCGCCAATAGATCAGACCATTTTACAATTTGGGCCCAAGTTAGAAGCAGAGCCTAAGGTGTAAATTATCGATAGTCCATATCTCGGAAACTATAAGAGATAATGCAATTTGGCAACCGGCAATATAATTAGCATGCCGAATATTACTTGGAATGTGAATTGTAACGAAATCGCCAATAGATAAGACCATTTTACAATTTGGGCCCAAGTTAGAAGCAGAGCCTAAGGTGTAAATTATCGATAGTCCATATCTCGGAAACTATAAGAGATAATGCAATTTGGCAACCGGCAATGTAATTAGCATGTCTAATATTACTTGGAATGTGAATTGGAACGAAATCGCCAATAGGTAAGACCATTTTACAATTTGGGCCCAAGTTAGAAGCAGAGCCTAAGGTGTAAATTATCGATAGTCCATATCTCGGAAACTATAAGAGATAATTCAATTTGGCAACCGGCAATGTAATTAGCATGCCGAATATTACTTGGAATGTGAATTGGAACGAAATCGCCAATAGATAAGACCATTTTACAATTTGGGCCCAAGTTAGAAGCAGAGCCTAAAGTGTAAATTATCGATAGTCCATATCTCGGAAACTATAAGAGATAATGCAATTTGGCAACCGGCAATGTAATTAGCATGCCGAATATTACTTGGAATGTGAATTGGAACGAAATCGCCAATAGATAAGACCATTTTACAATTTGGGCCCAAGTTAGAAGCAGAGCCTAAGGTGTAAATTATCGATAGTCCATATCTCGGAAACTATAAGAGATAATGCAATTTGGCAACCGGCAATGTAATTAGCATGCCGAATATTACTTGGAATGTGAATTGGAACGAAATCGCCAATAGATAAGACCATTTTACAATTTGGGCCCAAGTTAGAAGCAGAGCCTAAGGTGTAAATTATCGATAGTCCATATCTCTGAAACTATAAGAGATAATGCAATTTCGCAACCGGCAATGTAATTAGCATGCCGAATATTACTTGGAATGTGAATTGGGACGAAATCGCCAATAGATAAGGCCATTTTACAATTTGGGCCCAAGTTAGAAGCAGAGCCTAAGGTGTAAATTATCGATAGTCCATATCTCGGAAACTATAAGAGATAATGCAATTTGGCAACCGGCAATGTAATTAGCATGCCGAATATTACTTGGAATGTGAATTGGAACGAAATCTCCAATAGATAAGACCATTTTACAATTTGGGCCCAAGTTAGAAGCAGAGCCTAAGGTGTAAATTATTGATAGTCCATATCTCGGAAACTATAAGAGATAATGCAATTTCGCAACCGGCAATGTAATTAGCATGCCGAATATTACTTGGAGTGTGAATTGGAACGAAATCGCCAATAGATAAGACCATTTTACAATTTGAGCCCAAGTTAGAAGCAGAGCCTAAGGTGTAAATTATCGATAGTCCATATCTCGGAAACTATAAGAGATAATGCAATTTGGCAACCGGCAATGTAATTAGCATGCCGAATATTACTTGGAATGTGAATTGGAACGAAATCGCCAATAGATAAGACCATTTTACAATTTGGGCCCAAGTTAGAAGCAGAGCCTAAGGTGTAAATTATCGATAGTCCATATCTCGGAAACTATAAGAGATAATGCAATTTGGCAACCGGCAATGTAATTAGCATGCCGAATATTACTTGGAATGTGAATTGGAACGAAATCGCCAATAGATAAGACCATTTTACAATTTGGGCCCAAGTTAGAAGCAGAGCCTAAGGTGTAAATTATTGATAGTCCATATCTCGGAAACTATAAGAGATAATGCAATTTCGCAACCGGCAATGTAATTAGCATGCCGAATATTACTTGGAGTGTGAATTGGAACGAAATCGCCAATAGGTAAGACCATTTTACAATTTGGGCCCAAGTTAGAAGCAGAGCCTAAGGTGTAAATTATCGATAGTCCATATCTCGGAAACCATAAGAGATAATGCAATTTGGCAACCGGCAATGTAATTAGCATGCCGAATATTACTTGGAATGTGAATTGGAACGAAATCGCCAATAGATAAGACCATTTTACAATTTGGGCCCAAGTTAGAAGCAGAGCCTAAGGTGTAAATAATCGATAGTCCATATCTCGGAAACTATAAGAGATAATGCAATTTGGCAACCGGCAATGTAATTAGCATGCCGAATATTACTGGGAATGTGAATTGGAACGAAATCGCCAATAGATAAGACCATTTTACAATTTGGGCCCAAGTTAGAAGCAGAGCCTAAGGTGTAAATTATCGATAGTCCATATCTCGGAAACTATAAGAGATAATGCAATTTGGCAACCGGCAATGTAATTAGCATGCCGAATATTACTTGGAATGTGAATTGGAACAAAATCGCCAATAGATAAGACCATTTTACAATTTGGGCCCAAGTTAGAAGCAGAGCCTAAGGTGTAAATTATCGATAGTCCATATCTCGGAAACTATAAGAGATAATGCAATTTGGCAACCGGCAATGTAATTAGCATGCCGAATATTACTTGGAATGTGAATTGCAACGAAATCGCCAATAGATAATACCATTTTACAATTTGGGCCCAAGTTAGAAGCAGAGCCTAAGGTGTAAATTATCGATAGTCCATATCTCGGAAACTATAAGAGATAATGCAATTTGGCAACCGGCAATGTAATTAGCATGCCGAATATTACTTGGAATGTGAATTGGAACAAAATCGCCAATAGATAAGACCATTTTACAATTTGGGCCCAAGTTAGAAGCAGAGCCTAAGGTGTAAATTATTGATAGTCCATATCTCGGAAACTATAAGAGATAATGCAATTTCGCAACCGGCAATGTAATTAGCATGCCGAATATCACTTGGAATGTGAATTGGGACGAAATCGCCAATAGATAAGACCATTTTACAATTTGGGCCCAAGTTAGAAGCAGAGCCTAAGGTGTAAATTATCGATAGTCCATATCTCGGAAACTATAAGAGATAATGCAATTTGGCAACCGGCAACGTAATTAGCATGCCGAATATTACTTGGAATGTGAATTGTAACGAAATCGCCAATAGATAAGACCATTTTACAATTTGGGCCCAAGTTAGAAGCAGAGCCTAAGGTGTAAATTATCGATAGTCCATATCTCGGAAACTGTAAGAGATAATTTAATTTGGCAACCGGCAATGTAATTAGCATGCCGAATATTACTTGGAATGTGAATTGGAACGAAATCGCCAATAGGTAAGACCATTTTACAATTTGGGCCCAAGTTAGAAGCAGAGCCTAAGGTGTAAATTATCGATAGTCCATATCTCGGAAACTATAAGAGATAATTCAATTTGGCAACCGGCAATGTAATTAGCATGCCGAATATTACTTGGAATGTGAATTGGAACGAAATCGCCAATAGATAAGACCATTTTACAATTTGGGCCCAAGTTAGAAGCAGAGCCTAAGGTGTAAATTATCGATAGTCCATATCTCGGAAACTATAAGAGATAATGCAATTTGGCAACCGGCAATGTAATTAGCATGCCGAATATTACCTGGAATGTGAATTGGAACGAAATCGCCAATAGATAAGACCATTTTACAATTTGGGAGCAAGTTAGAAGCAGAGCCTAAGGTGAAATTATCGATAGTCCATATCTCGGAAACTATAAGAGATAATGCAATTTGGCAACCGGCAATGTAATTAGCATGCCGAATATTACTTGGAATGTGAATTGGAACGAAATCGCCAATAGATAAGACCATTTTACAATTTGGGCCCAAGTTAGAAGCAGAGCCTAAGGTGTAAATTATCGATAGTCCATATCTCGGAAACTATAAGAGATAATGCAATTTGGCAACCGGCAATGTAATTAGCATGCCGAATATTACTTGGAATGTGAATTGCAACGAAATCGCCAATAGATAAGACCATTTTCCAATTTGGGCCCAAGTTAGAAGCAGAGCCTAAGGTGTAAATTATCGATAGTCCATATCTCGGAAACTATAAGAGATAATGCAATTTGGCAACCGGCAATGTAATTAGCATGCCGAATATTACTTGGAATGTGAATTGGAACAAAATCGCCAATAGATAAGACCATTTTACAATTTGGGCCCAAGTTAGAAGCAGAGCCTAAGGTGTAAATTATTGATAGTCCATATCTCGGAAACTATAAGAGATAATGCAATTTCGCAACCGGCAATGTAATTAGCATGCCGAATATCACTTGGAATGTGAATTGGGACGAAATCGCCAATAGATCAGACCATTTTACAATTTGGGCCCAAGTTAGAAGCAGAGCCTAAGGTGTAAATTATCGATAGTCCATATCTCGGAAACTATAAGAGATAATGCAATTTGGCAACCGGCAATATAATTAGCATGCCGAATATTACTTGGAATGTGAATTGTAACGAAATCGCCAATAGATAAGACCATTTTACAATTTGGGCCCAAGTTAGAAGCAGAGCCTAAGGTGTAAATTATCGATAGTCCATATCTCGGAAACTATAAGAGATAATGCAATTTGGCAACCGGCAATGTAATTAGCATGTCTAATATTACTTGGAATGTGAATTGGAACGAAATCGCCAATAGGTAAGACCATTTTACAATTTGGGCCCAAGTTAGAAGCAGAGCCTAAGGTGTAAATTATCGATAGTCCATATCTCGGAAACTATAAGAGATAATTCAATTTGGCAACCGGCAATGTAATTAGCATGCCGAATATTACTTGGAATGTGAATTGGAACGAAATCGCCAATAGATAAGACCATTTTACAATTTGGGCCCAAGTTAGAAGCAGAGCCTAAAGTGTAAATTATCGATAGTCCATATCTCGGAAACTATAAGAGATAATGCAATTTGGCAACCGGCAATGTAATTAGCATGCCGAATATTACCTGGAATGTGAATTGGAACGAAATCGCCAATAGATAAGACCATTTTACAATTTGGGAGCAAGTTAGAAGCAGAGCCTAAGGTGTAAATTATCGATAGTCCATATCTCGGAAACTATAAGAGATAATGCAATTTGGCAACCGGCAATGTAATTAGCATGCCGAATATTACTTGGAATGTGAATTGGAACGAAATCGCCAATAGATAAGACCATTTTACAATTTGGGCCCAAGTTAGAAGCAGAGCCTATGGTGTAAATTATCGATAGTCCATATCTCGGAAACTATAAGAGATAATGCAATTTGGCAACCGGCAATGTAATTAGCATGCCGAATATTACTTGGAATGTGAATTGTAACGAAATCGCCAATAGATAAGACCATTTTACAATTTGGGCCCAAGTTAGAAGCAGAGCCTAAGGTTTAAATTATCGATAGTCCATATCTCGGAAACTATAAGAGATAATGCAATTTGGCAACCGGCAATGTAATTAGCATGCCGAATATTACTTGGAATGTGAATTGGAACGAAATCGCCAATAGATAAGACCATTTTACAATTTGGGCCCAAGTTAGAAGCAGAGCCTAAGGTGTAAATTATCGATAGTCCATATCTCGGAAACTATAAGAGATAATGCAATTTGGCAACCGGCAATGTAATTAGCATGCCGAATATTACCTGGAATGTGAATTGGAACGAAATCGCCAATAGATAAGACCATTTTACAATTTGGATGCAAGTTAGAAGCAGAGCCTAAGGTGTAAATTATCGATAGTCCATATCTCGGAAACTATAAGAGATAATGCAATTTGGCAACCGGCAATGTAATTAGCATGCCGAATATTACTTGGAGTGTGAATTGGAACGAAATCGCCAATAGATAAGACCATTTTACAATTTGGGCCCAAGTTAGAAGCAGAGCCTATGGTGTAAATTATCGATAGTCCATATCTCGGAAACTATAAGAGATAATGCAATTTGGCAACCGGCAATGTAATTAGCATGCCGAATATTACTTTGAATGTGAATTGGAACGAAATCGCCAATAGATAAGACCATTTTACAATTTGGGCCCAAGTTAGAAGCAGAGCCTATGGTGTAAATTATCGATAGTCCATATCTCCGAAACTATAAGAGATAATGCAATTTGGCAACCGGCAATGTAATTAGCATGCCGAATATTACTTGGAATGTGAATTGGAACGAAATCGCCAATAGATAAGACCATTTTACAATTTGGGCCCAAGTTAGAAGCAGAGCCTAAGGTGTAAATTATCGATAGTCCATATCTCGGAAACTATAAGAAATAATGCAATTTGGCAACCGGCAATGTAATTAGCATGCCGAATATTACTTGGAATGTGAATTGGAACGAAATCGCCAATAGATAAGACCATTTTACAATTTGGGCCCAAGTTAGAAGCAGAGCCTAAGGTGTAAATTATCGATAGTCCATATCTCGGAAACTATAAGAGATAATGCAATTTCGCAACCGGCACTGTAATTAGCATGCCGAATATTACTTGGAGTGTGAATTGGAACGAAATCGCCAATAGGTAAGACCATTTTACAATTTGGGCCCAAGTTAGAAGCAGAGCCTAAGGTGTAAATAATCGATAGTCCATATCTCGGAAACTATAAGAGATAATGCAATTTGGCAACCGGCAATGTAATTAGCATGCCGAATATTACTTGGAATGTGAATTGGAACGAAATCGCCAATAGATAAGACCATTTTACAATTTGGGCCCAAGTTAGAAGCAGAGCCTAAGGTGTAAATTATCGATAGTCCATATCTCGGAAACTATAAGAGATAATGCAATTTGGCAACCGGCAATGTAATTAGCATGCCGAATATTACTTGGAATGTGAATTGGAACGAAATCGCCAATAGATAAGACCATTTTACAATTTGGGCCCAAGTTAGAAGCAGAGCCTAAGGTGTAAATTATCGATAGTCCATATCTCGGAAACTATAAGAGATAATGCAATTTGGCAACCGGCAATGTAATTAGCATGCCGAATATTACTTGGAATGTGAATTGGAACGAAATCGCCAATAGATAAGACCATTTTACAATTTGGGCCCAAGTTAGAAGCAGAGCCTAAGGTGTAAATTATCGATAGTCCATATCTCGGAAACTATAAGAGATAATGCAATTTGGCAACCGGCAATGTAATTAGCATGCCGAATATTACTTGGAATGTGAATTGGAACGAAATCGCCAATAGATAAGACCATTTTACAATTTGGGCCCAAGTTAGAAGCAGAGCCTAAGGTGTAAATTATCGATAGTCCATATCTCGGAAACTATAAGAGATAATGCAATTTGGCAACCGGCAATGTAATTAGCATGCCGAATATTACTTGGAGTGTGAATTGGAACGAAATCGCCAATAGGTAAGACCATTTTACAATTTGGGCCCAAGTTAGAAGCAGAGCCTAAGGTGTAAATAATCGATAGTCCATATCTCGGAAACTATAAGAGATAATGCAATTTGGCAACCGGCAATGTAATTAGCATGCCGAATATTACTTGGAATGTGAATTGGAACGAAATCGCCAATAGATAAGACCATTTTACAATTTGGGCCCAAGTTAGAAGCAGAGCCTAAGGTGTAAATTATCGATAGTCCATATCTCGGAAACTATAAGAGATAATGCAATTTGGCAACCGGCAATGTAATTAGCATGCCGAATATTACTTGGAATGTGAATTGGAACGAAATCGCCAATAGATAAGACCATTTTACAATTTGGGCCCAAGTTAGAAGCAGAGCCTAAGGTGTAAATTATCGATAGTCCATATCTCGGAAACTATAAGAGATAATGCAATTTGGCAACCGGCAATGTAATTAGCATGCCGAATATTACTTGGAATGTGAATTGGAACGAAATCGCCAATAGATAAGACCATTTTACAATTTGGGCCCAAGTTAGAAGCAGAGCCTAAGGTGTAAATTATCGATAGTCCATATCTCGGAAACTATAAGAGATAATGCAATTTCGCAACCGGCAATGTAATTAGCATGCCGAATATTACTTGGAGTGTGAATTGGAACGAAATCGCCAATAGGTAAGACCATTTTACAATTTGAGCCCAAGTTAGAAGCAGAGCCTAAGGTGTAAATTATCGATAGTCCATATCTCGGAAACTATAAGAGATAATGCAATTTGGCAACCGGCAATGTAATTAGCATGCCGAATATTACTTGGAATGTGAATTGGAACGAAATCGCCAATAGATAAGACCATTTTACAATTTGGGCCCAAGTTAGAAGCAGAGCCTAAGGTGTAAATTATTGATAGTCTATATCTCGGAAACTATAAGAGATAATGCAATTTCGCAACCGGCAATGTAATTAGCATGCTGAATATCACTTGGAATGTGAATTGGGACGAAATCGCCAATAGATAAGACCATTTTACAATTTGGGCCCAAGTTAGAAGCAGAGCCTAAGGTGTAAATTATCGATAGTCCATATCTCGGAAACTATAAGAGATAATGCAATTTGGCAACCGGCAATGTAATTAGCATGCCGAATATTACTTGGAATGTGAATTGGAACGAAATCGCCAATAGATAAGACCATTTTACTATTTGGGCCCAAGTTAGAAGCAGAGCCTAAGGTGTAAATTATTGATAGTCCATATCTCGGAAACTATAAGAGATAATGCAATTTCGCAACCGGCAATGTAATTAGCATGCCGAATATTACTTGGAGTGTGAATTGGAACGAAATCGCCAATAGGTAAGACCATTTTACAATTTGGGCCCAAGTTAGAAGCAGAGCCTAAGGTGTAAATTATCGATAGTCCATACCTCGGAAACTATAAGAGATAATGCAATTTGGCAACCGGCAATGTAATTAGCATGCCGAATATTACTTGGAATGTGAATTGTAACGAAATCGCCAATAGATAAGACCATTTTACAATTTGGGCCCAAGTTAGAAGCAGAGCCTAAGGTGTAAATTATCGATAGTCCATATCTCGGAAACTATAAGAGATAATGCAATTTGGCAACCGGCAATGTAATTAGCATGCCGAATATTACTTTGAATGTGAATTGGAACGAAATCGCCAATAGATAAGACCATTTTACAATTTGGGCCCAAGTTAGAAGCAGAGCCTATGGTGTAAATTATCGATAGTCCATATCTCGGAAACTATAAGAGATAATGCAATTTGGCAACCGGCAATGTAATTAGCATGCCGAATATTACTTGGAATGTGAATTGGAACGAAATCGCCAATAGATAAAACCATTTTACAATTTGGGCCCAAGTTAGAAGCAGAGCCTAAGGTGTAAATTATCGATAGTCCATATCCCGGAAACTATAAGAAATAATGCAATTTGGCAACCGGCAATGTAATTAGCATGCCGAATATTACTTGGAATGTGAATTGGAACGAAATCGCCAATAGATAAGACCATTTTACAATTTGGGCCCAAGTTAGAAGCAGAGCCTAATGTGTAAATTATCGATAGTCCATATCTCGGAAACTATAAGAGATAATGCAATTTCGCAACCGGCAATGTAATTAGCATGCCGAATATTACTTGGAGTGTGAATTGGAACGAAATCGCCAATAGGTAAGACCATTTTACAATTTGGGCCCAAGTTAGAAGCAGAGCCTAAGGTGTAAATTATCGATAGTCCATATCTCGGAAACTATAAGAGATAATGCAATTTGGCAACCGGCAATGTAATTAGCATGCCGAATATTACTTGGAATGTGAATTGGAACGAAATCGCCAATAGCTAGGACCATTTTACAATTTGGGCCCAAGTTAGAAGCAGAGCCTAAGGTGTAAATTATCGATAGTCCATATCTCGGAAACTATAAGAGATAATGCAATTTGGCAACCGGCAATGTAATTAGCATGCCGAATATTACTTGGAATGTGAATTGGAACGAAATCGCCAATAGATAAGACCATTTTACAATTTGGGCCCAAGTTAGAAGCAGAGCCTAAGGTGTAAATTATCGATAGTCCATATCTCGGAAACTATAAGAGATAATGCAATTTGGCAACCGGCAATGTAATTAGCATGCCGAATATTACTTGGAATGTGAATTGGAACGAAATCGCCAATAGATAAGACCATTTTACAATTTGGGCCCAAGTTAGAAGCAGAGCCTAAGGTGTAAATTATCGATAGTCCATATCTCGGAAACTATAAGAAATAATGCAATTTGGCAACCGGCAATGTAATTAGCATGCCGAATATTACTTGGAATGTGAATTGGAACGAAATCGCCAATAGATAAGACCATTTTACAATTTGGGCCCAAATTAGAAGCAGAGCCTAAGGTGTAAATTATCGATAGTCCATATCTCGGAAACTATAAGAGATAATGCAATTTCGCAACCGGCAATGTAATTAGCATGCCGAATATTACTTGGAGTGTGAATTGGAACGAAATCGCCAATAGGTAAGACCATTTTACAATTTGGGCCCAAGTTAGAAGCAGAACCTAAGGTTAAAAATAATCGATAGTCCATATCTCGGAAACTATAAGAGATAATGCAATTTGGCAACCGGCAATGTAATTAGCATGCCGAATATTACTTGGAATGTGAATTGGAACGAAATCGCCAATAGATAAGACCATTTTACAATTTGGGCCCAATTAGAAGCAGAGCCTAAGGTGTAAATTATCGATAGTCCATATCTCTGAAACTATAAGAGATAATGCAACTTGGCCACCGGCAATGTAATTAGCATGCCGAATATTACTTGGAATGTGAATTGGAACGAAATCGCCAATAGGTAAGACCATTTTACAATTTGGGCCCAAGTTAGAAGCAGAGCCTAAGGTGTAAATTATCGATAGTCCATATCTCGTAAACTATAAGAGATAATTCAATTTGGCAACCGGCAATGTAATTAGCATGCCGAATATTACTTGGAATGTGAATTGGAACGAAATCGCCAATAGATAAGACCATTTTACAATTTGGGCCCAAGTTAGAAGCAGAGCCTAAGGTGTAAATTATCGATAGTCCATATCTCGGAAACTATAAGAGATAATGCAATTTGGCAACCGGCAATGTAATTAGCATGCCGAATATTACTTGGAATGTGAATTGGAACGAAATCGCCAATAGATAAGACCATTTTACAATTTGGGCCCAAGTTAGAAGCAGAGCCTAAGGTGTAAATTATCGATAGTCCATATCTCGGAAACTATAAGAGATAATGCAATTTGGCAACCGGCAATGTAATTAGCATGCCGAATATTACTTGGAATGTGAATTGGAACGAAATCGCCAATAGATAAGACCATTTTACAATTTGGGCCCAAGTTAGAAGCAGAGCCTAAGGTGTAAATTATCGATAGTCCATATCTCGGAAACTATAAGAGATAATGCAATTTGGCAACCGGCAATGTAATTAGCATGCCGAATATTACTTGGAATGTGAATTGGAATGAAATCGCCAATAGATAAGACCATTTTACAATTTGGGCCCAAGTTAGAAGCAGAGCCTAAGGTGTAAATTATTGATAGTCCATATCTCGGAAACTATAAGAGATAATGCAATTTCGCAACCGGCAATGTAATTAGCATGCCGAATATCACTTGGAATGTGAATTGGGCGAAATCGCCAATAGATAAGACCATTTTACAATTTGGGCCCAAGTTAGAAGCAGAGCCTAAGGTGTAAATAATCGATAGTCCATATCTCGGAAACTATAAGAGATAATGCAATTTGGCAACCGGCAATGTAATTAGCATGCCGAATATTACTTGGAATGTGAATTGGAACGAAATCGCTAAAAGATAAGACCATTTTACAATTTGGGCCCAAGTTAGAAGCAGAGCCTAAGGTGTAAATTATTGATAGTCCATATCTCGGAAACTATAAGAGATAATGCAATTTCGCAACCGGCAATGTAATTAGCATGCCGAATATTACTTGGAGTGTGAATTGGAACGAAATCGCCAATAGGTAAGACCATTTTACAAATTGGGCCCAAGTTAGAAGCAGAGCCTAAGGTGTAAATTATCGATAGTCCATATCTCGGAAACTATAAGAGATAATGCAATTTGGCAACCGGCAATGTAATTAGCATGCCGAATATTACTTGGAATGTGAATTGGAACGAAATCGTTAATAGATAAGACCATTTTACAATTTGGGCCCAAGTTAGAAGCAGAGCCTAAGGTGTAAATTATCGATAGTCCATATCTCGGAAACTATAAGAGATAATGCAATTTGGCAACCGGCAATGTAATTAGCATGCCGAATATTACTTGGAATGTGAATTGGAACGAAATCGCCAATAGATAAGACCATTTTACAATTTGGGCCCAAGTTAGAAGCAGAGCCTAAGGTGTAAATTATTGATAGTCTATATCTCGGAAACTATAAGAGATAATGCAATTTCGCAACCGGCAATGTAATTAGCATGCCGAATATCACTTGGAATGTGAATTGGGACGAAATCGCCAATAGATAAGACCATTTTACAATTTGGGCCCAAGTTAGAAGCAGAGCCTAAGGTGTAAATTATCGATAGTCCATATCTCGGAAACTATAAGAGATAATGCAATTTGGCAACCGGCAATGTAATTAGCATGCCGAATATTACTTGGAATGTGAATTGGAACGAAATCGCCAATAGATAAGACCATTTTACAATTTGGGCCCAAGTTAGAAGCAGAGCCTAAGGTGTAAATTATCGATAGTCCATATCTCGGAAACTATAAGAGATAATGCAATTTGGCAACCGGCAATTTAATTAGCATGCCGAATATTACTTGGAATGTGAATTGGAACGAAATCGCCAATAGATAAGACCATTTTACAATTTGGGCCCAAGTTAGAAGCAGAGCCTAAGGTGTAAATTATTGATAGTCCATATCTCGGAAACTATAAGAGATAATGCAATTTCGCAACCGGCAATGTAATTAGCATGCCGAATATTACTTGGAGTGTGAATTGGAACGGAATCGCCAATAGGTAAGACCATTTTACAATTTGGGCCCAAGTTAGAAGCAGAGCCTAAGGTGTAAATTATCGATAGTCCATATCTCGGAAACTATAAGAGATAATGCAATTTGGCAACCGGCAATGTAATTAGCATGCCGAATATTACTTGGAATGTGAATTGGAACGAAATCGCCAATAGATAAGGCCATTTTACAATTTGGGCCCAAGTTAGATGCAGAGCCTAAGGTGTAAATTATCGATAGTCCATATCTCGGAAACTATAAGAGATAATGCAATTTGGCAACCGGCAATGTAATTAGCATGCCGAATATTACTTGGAATGTGAATTGGAACGAAATCGCCAATAGATAAGACCATTTTACAATTTGGGCCCAAGTTAGAAGCAGAGCCTAAGGTGTAAATTATCGATAGTCCATATCTCGGAAACTATAAGAGATAATGCAATTTGGCAACCGGCAATGTAATTAGCATGCCGAATATTACTTGGAATGTGAATTGCAACGAAATCGCCAATAGATAAGACCATTTTACAATTTGGGCCCAAGTTAGAAGCAGAGCCTAAGCTGTAAATTATCGATAGTCCATATCTCGGAAACTATAAGAGATAATGCAATTTGGCAACCGGCAATGTAATTAGCATGCCGAATATTACTTGGAATGTGAATTGGAACAAAATCGCCAATAGATAAGACCATTTTACAATTTGAGCCCAAGTTAGAAGCAGAGCCTAAGGTGTAAATTATTGATAGTCCATATCTCGGAAACTATAAGAGATAATGCAATTTCGCAACCGGCAATGTAATTAGCATGCCGAATATCACTTGGAATGTGAATTGGGACGAAATCGCCAATAGATAAGACCATTTTACAATTTGGGCCCAAGTTAGAAGCAGAGCCTAAGGTGTAAATTATCGATAGTCCATATCTAGGAAACTATAAGAGATAATGCAATTTGGCAACCGGCAATGTAATTAGCATGCCGAATATTACTTGGAATGTGAATTGTAACGAAATCGCCAATAGATAAGACCATTTTACAATTTGGGCAAAAGTTAGAAGCAGAGCCTAAGGTGTAAATTATCGATAGTCCATATCTCGGAAACTATAAGAGATAATGCAATTTGGCAACCGGCAATGTAATTAGCATGCCGAATATTACTTGGAATGTGAATTGGAACGAAATCGCCAATAGGTAAGACCATTTTACAATTTGGGCCCAAGTTAGAAGCAGAGCCTAAGGTGTAAATTATCGATAGTCCATATCTCGGAAACTATAAGAGATAATTCAATTTGGCAACCGGCAATGTAATTAGCATGCCGAATAGTACTTGGAATGTGAATTGGAACGAAATCGCCAATAGATAAGACCATTTTACAATTTGGGCCCAAGTTAGAAGCAGAGCCTAAGGTGTAAATTATCGATAGTCCATATCTCGGAAACTATAAGAGATAATGCAATTTGGCAACCGGCAATGTAATTAGCATGCCGAATATTACCTGGAATGTGAATTGGAACGAAATCGCCAATAGATAAGACCATTTTACAATTTGGGAGCAAATTAGAAGCAGAGCCTAAGGTGAAATTATCGATAGTCCATATCTCGGAAACTATAAGAGATAATGCAATTTGGCAACCGGCAATGTAATTAGCATGCCGAATATTACTTGGAATGTGAATTGGAACGAAATCGCCAATAGATAAGACTATTTTACAATTTGGGCCCAAGTTAGAAGCAGAGCCTAAGGTGTAAATTATCGATAGTCCATATCTCGGAAACTATAAGAGATAATGCAATTTGGCAACCGGCAATGTAATTAGCATGCCGAATATTACTTGGAATGTGAATTGCAACGAAATCGCCAATAGATAAGACCATTTTACAATTTGGGCCCAAGTTAGAAGCAGAGCCTAAGGTGTAAATTATCGATAGTCCATATCTCGGAAACTATAAGAGATAATGCAATTTGGCAACCGGCAATGTAATTAGCATGCCGAATATTACTTGGAATGTGAATTGGAACAAAATCGCCAATAGATAAGACCATTTTACAATTTGGGCCCAAGTTAGAAGCAGAGCCTAAGGTGTAAATTATTGATAGTCCATATCTCGGAAACTATAAGAGATAATGCAATTTCGCAACCGGCAATGTAATTAGCATGCCGAATATCACTTGGAATGTGAATTGGGACGAAATCGCCAATAGATAAGACCATTTTACAATTTGGGCCCAAGTTAGAAGCAGAGCCTAAGGTGTAAATTATCGATAGTCCATATCTCGGAAACTATAAGAGATAATGCAATTTGGCAACCGGCAATGTAATTAGCATGCCGAATATTACTTGGAATGTGAATTGTAACGAAATCGCCAATAGATAAGACCATTTTACAATTTGGGCCCAAGTTAGAAGCAGAGCCTAAGGTGTAAATTATCGTTAGTCCATATCTCGGAAACTATAAGAGATAATGCAATTTGGCAACCGGCAATGTAATTAGCATGCCGAATATTACTTGGAATGTGAATTGGAACGAAATCGCCAATAGGTAAGACCATTTTACAATTTGGGCCCAAGTTAGAAGCAGAGCCTAAGGTGTAAATTATCGATAGTCCATATCTCGGAAACTATAAGAGATAATTCAATTTGGCAACCGGCAATGTAATTAGCATGCCGAATATTACTTGGAATGTGAATTGGAACGAAATCGCCAATAGATAAGACCATTTTACAATTTGGGCCCAAGTTAGAAGCAGAGCCTAAGGTGTAAATTATCGATAGTCCATATCTCGGAAACTATAAGAGATAATGCAATTTGGCAACCGGCAATGTAATTAGCATGCCGAATATTACCTGGAATGTGAATTGGAACGAAATCGCCAATAGATAAGACCATTTTACAATTTGGGAGCAAGTTAGAAGCAGAGCCTAAGGTGTAAATTATCGATAGTCCATATCTCGGAAACTATAAGAGATAATGCAATTTGGCAACCGGCAATGTAATTAGCATGCCGAATATTACTTGGAATGTGAATTGGAACGAAATCGCCAATAGATAAGACCATTTTACAATTTGGGCCCAAGTTAGAAGCAGAGCCTAAGGTGTAAATTATCGATAGTCCATATCTCGGAAACTATAAGAGATAATTCAATTTGGCAACCGGCAATGTAATTAGCATGCCGAATATTACTTGGAATGTGAATTGGAACGAAATCGCCAATAGATAAGACCATTTTACAATTTGGGCCCAAGTTAGAAGCAGAGCCTAAGGTGTAAATTATCGATAGTCCATATCTCGGAAACTATAAGAGATAATGCAATTTGGCAACCGGCAATGTAATTAGCATGCCGAATATTACTTGGAATGTGAATTGGAACGAAATCGCCAATAGATAAGACCATTTTACAATTTGGGCCCAAGTTAGAAGCAGAGCCTAAGGTGTAAATTATCGATAGTCCATATCTCTGAAACTATAAGAGATAATGCAATTTCGCAACCGGCAATGTAATTAGCATGCCGAATATTACTTGGAATGTGAATTGGGACGAAATCGCCAATAGATAAGGCCATTTTACAATTTGGGCCCAAGTTAGAAGCAGAGCCTAAGGTGTAAATTATCGATAGTCCATATCTCGGAAACTATAAGAGATAATGCAATTTGGCAACCGGCAATGTAATTAGCATGCCGAATATTACTTGGAATGTGAATTGGAACGAAATCGCCAATAGATAAGACCATTTTACAGTTTGGGCCCAAGTTAGAAGCAGAGCCTAAGGTTAAAAATAATCGATAGTCCATATCTCGGAAACTATAAGAGATAATGCAATTTGGCAACCGGCAATGTAATTAGCATGCCGAATATTACTTGGAATGTGAATTGGAACGAAATCGCCAATAGATAAGACCATTTTACAATTTGGGCCCAAGTTAGAAGCAGAGCCTAAGGTGTAAATTATCGATAGTCCATATCTCGGAAACTATAAGAGATAATGCAATTTGGCAACCGGCAATTTAATTAGCATGCCGAATATTACTTGGAATGTGAATTGGAACGAAATCGCCAATAGATAAGACCATTTTACAATTTGGGCCCAAGTTAGAAGCAGAGCCTAAGGTGTAAATTATCGATAGTCCATATCTCGGAAACTATAAGAGATAATGCAATTTGGCAACCGGCAATGTAATTAACATGCCGAATATTACTTGGAATGTGAATTGGAACGAAATCGCCAATAGGTAAGACCATTTTACAATTTGGGCCCAAGTTAGAAGCAGAGCCTAAGGTGTAAATTATCGATAGTCCATATCTCGGAAACTATAAGAGATAATTCAATTTGGCAACCGGCAATGTAATTAGCATGCCGAATATTACTTGGAATGTGAATTGGAACGAAATCGCCAATAGATAAGACCATTTTACAATTTGAGCCCAAGTTAGAAGCAGAGCCTAAGGTGTAAATTATCGATAGTCCATATCTCGGAAACTATAAGAGATAATGCAATTTGGCAACCGGCAATGTAATTAGCATGCCGAATATTACTTGGAATGTGAATTGGAACGAAATCGCCAATAGATAAGACTATTTTACAATTTGGGAGCAAGTTAGAAGCAGAGCCTAAGGTGTAATTTATCGATAGTCCATATCTCGGAAACTATAAGAGATAATGCAATTTGGCAACCGGCAATGTAATTAGCATGCCGAATGTTACTTGGAATGTGAATTGGAACGAAATCGCCAATAGATAAGACCATTTTACAATTTGGGCCCAAGTTAGAAGCAGAGCCTATGGTGTAAATTATCGATAGTCCATATCTCGGAAACTATAAGAGATAATGCAATTTGGCAACCGGCAATGTAATTAGCATGCCGAATATTACTTGGAATGTGAATTGGAACGAAATCGCCAATAGATAAGACCATTTTACAATTTGGGCCCAAGTTAGAAGCAGAGCCTATGGTGTAAATTATCGATAGTCCATATCTCGGAAACTATAAGAGATAATGCAATTTCGCAACCGGCAATGTAATTAGCATGCCGAATATCACTTGGAATGTGAATTGGGACGAAATCGCCAATAGATAAGACCATTTTACAATTTGGGCCCAAGTTAGAAGCAGAGCCTAAGGTGTAAATTATCGATAGTCCATATCTCGGAAACTATAAGAGATAATGCAATTTGGCAACCGGCAATGTAATTAGCATGCCGAATATTACTTGGAATGTGAATTGGAACGAAATCGCCAATAGATAAGACCATTTTACAATTTGGGCCCAAGTTAGAAGCAGAGCCCAAGGAGTAAATTATCGATAGTCCATATCACGGAAACTATAAGAGATAATGCAATTTGGCAACCGGCAATGTAATTAGCATGCCGAATATTACTTGGAATGTGAATTGGAACGAAATCGCCAATAGGTAAAACCATTTTACAATTTGGGCCCAAGTTAGAAGCAGAGCCTAAGGTGTAAATTATCGATAGTCCATATCTCGGAAACTATAAGAGATAATTCAATTTGGCAACCGGCAATGTAATTAGCATGCCGAATATTACTTGGAATGTGAATTGGAACGAAATCGCCAATAGATAAGACCATTTTACAATTTGGGCCCAAGTTAGAAGCAGAGCCTAAGGTGTAAATTATCGATAGTCCATATCTCGGAAACTATAAGAGATAATGCAATTTGGCAACCGGCAATGTAATTAGCATGCCGAATATTACTTGGAATGTGAATTGGAACGAAATCGCCAATAGATAAGACCATTTTACAATTTGGGCCCAAGTTAGAAGCAGAGCCTAAGGTGTAAATTATCGATAGTCCATATCTCGGAAACTATAAGAGACAATGCGATTTGGCAACCGGCAATGTAATTAGCATGCCGAATATTACTTGGAATGTGAATTGGAACGAAATCGCCAATAGATAAGACCATTTTACAATTTGGGCCCAAGTTAGAAGCAGAGCCTATGGTGTAAATTATCGATAGTCCATATCTCGGACACTATAAGAGATAATGCAATTTGGCAACCGGCAATGTAATTAGCATGCCGAATATTACTTGGAATGTGAATTGGAACGAAATCGCCAATAGATAAGACCATTTTACAATTTGGGCCCAAGTTAGAAGCAGAGCCTAAGGTGTAAATTATCGATAGTCCATATCTCGGAAACTATAAGAGATAATGCAATTTGGCAACCGGCAATGTAATTAGCATGCCGAATATTACTTGGAATGTGAATTGGGACGAAATCGCCAATAGATAAGGCCATTTTACAATTTGGGCCCAAGTTAGAAGCAGAGCCTAAAGTGTAAATTATCGATAGTCCATATCTCGGAAACTATAAGAGATAATGCAATTTGGCAACCGGCAATGTAATTAGCATGCCGAATATTACTTGGAATGTGAATTGGAACGAAATCGCCAATAGATAAGACCATTTTACAATTTGGGCCCAAGTTAGAAGCAGAGCCCAAGGTGTAAATTATCGATAGTCCATATTTCGGAAACTATAAGAGATAATGCAATTTGGCAACCGGCAATGTAATTAGCATGCCGAATATTACTTGGAATGTGAATTGGAACGAAATCGCCAATAGATAAGACCATTTTACAATTTGGGCCCAAGTTAGAAGCAGAGCCTAAGGTGTAAATTATCGATAGTCCATAACTCTGAAACTATAAGAGATAATGCAATTTGGTAACCGGCAATGTAATTAGCATGCCGAATATAACTTGGAATGTGAATTGGAACGAAATTGCCAATAGATAAGACCATTTTACAATTTGGGCCCAAGTTAGAAGCAGAGCCTAAGGTGTAAATTATCGATAGTCCATATCTCTGAAACTATAAGAGATAATGCAATTTCGCAACCGGCAATGTAATTAGCATGCCGAATATTACTTGGAATGTGAATTGGGACGAAATCGCCAATAGATAAGGCCATTTTACAATTTGGGCCCAAGTTAGAAGCAGAGCCTAAGGTGTAAATTATCGATAGTCCATATCTCGGAAACTATAAGAGATAATGCAATTTGGCAATCGGCAATGTAATTAGCATGCCGAATATTACTTGGAATGTGAATTGGAACGAAATCGCCAATAGATAAGACCATTTTACAATTTGGGCCCAAGTTAGAAGCAGAGCCTAAGGTGTAAATTATTGATAGTCCATATCTCGGAAACTATAAGAGATAATGCAATTTCGCAACCGGCAATGTAATTAGCATGCCGAATATTACTTGGAGTGTGAATTGGAACGAAATTGCCAATAGATAAGACCATTTTACAATTTGAGCCCAAGTTAGAAGCAGAGCCTAAGGTGTAAATTATCGATAGTCCATATCTCGGAAACTATAAGAGATAATGCAATATGGCAACCGGCAATGTAATTAGCATGCCGAATATTACTTGGAATGTGAATTGGAACACAATCGCCAATAGATAAGACCATTTTACAATTTGGGCCCAAGTTAGAAGCAGAGCCTAAGGTGTAAATTATTGATAGTCCATATCTCGGAAACTATAAGAGATAATGCAATTTCGCAACCGGCAATGTAATTAGCATGCCGAATATCACTTGGAATGTGAATTGGGACGAAATCGCCAATAGATAAGACCATTTTACAATTTGGGCCCAAGTTAGAAGCAGAGCCTAAGGTGTAAATTATTGATAGTCCATATCTCGGAAACTATAAGAGATAATGCAATTTCGCAACCGGCAATGTAATTAGCATGCCGAATATTACTTGGAGTGTGAATTGGAACGAAATCGCCAATAGGTAAGACCATTTTACAATTTGGGCCCAAGTTAGAAGCAGAGCCTAAGGTGTAAATTATCGATAGTCCATATCTCGGAAACTATAAGAGATAATGCAATTTGGCAACCGGCAATATAATTAGCATGCCGAATATTACTTGGAATGTGAATTGGAACGAAATCGCCAATGGATAAGACCATTTTACAATTTGGGCCCAAGTTAGAAGCAGAGCCTAAGGTGTAAATTATCGATAGTCCATATCTCGGAAACTATAAGAGATAATGCAATTTGGCAACCGGCAATGTAATTAGCATGCCGAATATTACTTGGAATGTGAATTGGAACGAAATCGCCAATAGATAAGACCATTTTACAATTTGGGCCCAAGTTAGAAGCAGAGCCTAAGGTGTAAATTATCGATAGTCCATATCTCGGAAACTATAAGAGATAATGCAATTTGGCAACCGGCAATGTAATTAGCATGCCGAATATTACTTGGAATGTGAATTGCAACGAAATCGCCAATAGATAAGACCATTTTACAATTTGGGCCCAAGTTAGAAGCAGAGCCTAAGGTGTAAATTATCGATAGTCCATATCTCGGAAACTATAAGAGATAATGCAATTTGGCAACCGGCAATGTAATTAGCATGCCGAATATTACTTGGAATGTGAATTGGAACACAATCGCCAATAGATAAGACCATTTTACAATTTGGGCCCAAGTTAGAAGCAGAGCCTAAGGTGTAAATTATTGATAGTCCATATCTCGGAAACTATAAGAGATAATGCAATTTCGCAACCGGCAATGTAATTAGCATGCCGAATATCACTTGGAATGTGAATTGGGACGAAATCGCCAATAGATAAGACCATTTTACAATTTGGGCCCAAGTTAGAAGCAGAGCCTAAGGTGTAAATTATCGATAGTCCATATCTCGGAAACTATAAGAGATAATGCAATTTGGCAACCGGCAATGTAATTAGCATGCCGAATATTACTTGGAATGTGAATTGTAACGAAATCGCCAATAGATAAGACCATTTTACAATTTGGGCCCAAGTTAGAAGCAGAGCCTAAGGTGTAAATTATCGATAGTCCATATCTCGGAAACTATAAGAGATAATGCAATTTGGCTACCGGCAATGTAATTAGCATGCCGAATATTACTTGGAATGTGAATTGGAACGAAATCGCCAATAGGTAAGACCATTTTACAATTTGGGCCCAAGTTAGAAGCAGAGCCTAAGGTGTAAATTATCGATAGTCCATATCTCGGAAACTATAAGAGATAATTCAATTTGGCAACCGGCAATGTAATTAGCATGCCGAATATTACTTGGAGTGTGAATTGGAACGAAATCGCCAATAGATAAGACCATTTTACAATTTGGGCCCAAGTTAGAAGCAGAGCCTAAGGTGTAAATTATCGATAGTCCATATCTCGGAAACTATAAGAGATAATGCAATTTGGCAACCGGCAATATAATTAGCATGCCGAATATTACTTGGAATGTGAATTGGAACGAAATCGCCAATAGATAAGACCATTTTACAATTTGGGCCCAAGTTAGAAGCAGAGCCTAAGGTGTAAATTATCGATAGTCCATATCTCGGAAACTATAAGAGATAATGCAATTTGGCAACCGGCAATGTAATTAGCATGCCGAATATTACTTGGAATGTGAATTGGAACGAAATCGCCAATAGATAAGACCATTTTACAATTTGGGCCCAAGTTAGAAGCAGAGCCTAAGGTGTAAATTATCGATAGTCCATATCTCGGAAACTATAAGAGATAATGCAATTTGGCAACCGGCAATGTAATTAGCATGCCGAATATTACTTGGAATGTGAATTGCAACGAAATCGCCAATAGATAAGACCATTTTACAATTTGGGCCCAAGTTAGAAGCAGAGCCTAAGGTGTAAATTATCGATAGTCCATATCTCGGAAACTATAAGAGATAATGCAATTTGGCAACCGGCAATGTAATTAGCATGCCGAATATTACTTGGAATGTGAATTGGAACGAAATCGCCAATAGATAAGACCATTTTACAATTTGGGCCCAAGTTAGAAGCAGAGCCTAAGGTGTAAATTATCGATAGTCCATATCTCGGAAACTATAAGAGATAATGCAATTTGGCAACCGGCAATGTAATTAGCATGCCGAATATTACCTGGAATGTGAATTGGAACGAAATCGCCAATAGATAAGACCATTTTACAATTTGGGAGCAAGTTAGAAGCAGAGCCTAAGGTGTAAATTATCGATAGTCCATATCTCGGAAACTATAAGAGATAATGCAATTTGGCAACCGGCAATGTAATTAGCATGCCGAATATTACTTGGAATGTGAATTGGAACGAAATCGCCAATAGATAAGACCATTTTACAATTTGGGCCCAAGTTAGAAGCAGAGCCTATGGTGTAAATTATCGATAGTCCATATCTCGGAAACTATAAGAGATAATGCAATTTGGCAACCGGCAATGTAATTAGCATGCCGAATATTACTTGGAATGTGAATTGGAACGAAATCGCCAATAGATAAGACCATTTTACAATTTGGGCCCAAGTTAGAAGCAGAGCCTAAGGTGTAAATTATCGATAGTCCATATCTCGGAAACTATAAGAGATAATGCAATTTGGCAACCGGCAATGTAATTAGCATGCCGAATATTACTTGGAATGTGAATTGGAACGAAATCGCCAATAGATAAGACCATTTTACAATTTGGGCCCAAATTAGAAGCAGAGCCTAAGGTGTAAATTATCGATAGTCCATATCTCGGAAACTATAAGAGATAATGCAATTTGGCAACCGGCAATGTAATTAGCATGCCGAATATTACTTGGAATGTGAATTGGAACGAAATCGCCAATAGATAAGACCATTTTACAATTTGGGCCCAAGTTAGAAGCAGAGCCTAAGGTGTAAATTATCGATAGTCCATATCTCTGAAACTATAAGAGATAATGCAATTTCGCAACCGGCAATGTAATTAGCATGCCGAATATTACTTGGAATGTGAATTGGGACGAAATCGCCAATAGATAAGGCCATTTTACAATTTGGGCCCAAGTTAGAAGCAGAGCCTAAGGTGTAAATTATCGATAGTCCATATCTCGGAAACTATAAGAGATAATGCAATTTGGCAACCGGCAATGTAATTAGCATGCCGAATATTACTTGGAATGTGAATTGGAACGAAATCGCCAATAGGTAAGACCATTTTACAATTTGGGCCCAAGTTAGAAGCAGAGCCTAAGGTGTAAATTATCGATAGTAAATATCTCGGAAACTATAAGAGATAATTCAATTTGGCAACCGGCAATGTAATTAGCATGCCGAATATTACTTGGAATGTGAATTGGAACGAAATCGCCAATAGATAAGACCATTTTACAATTTGGGCCCAAGTTAGAAGCAGAGCCTAAGGTGTAAATTATCGATAGTCCATATCTCGGAAACTATAAGAGATAATGCAATTTGGCAACCGGCAATTTAATTAGCATGCCGAATATTACTTGGAATGTGAATTGGAACGAAATCGCCAATAGATAAGACCATTTTACAATTTGGGCCCAAGTTAGAAGCAGAGCCTAAGGTGTAAATTATCGATAGTCCATATCTCGGAAACTATAAGAGATAATGCAATTTGGCAACCGGCAATGTAATTAGCATGCCGAATATTACTTGGAATGTGAATTGGAACGAAATCGCCAATAGGTAAGACCATTTTACAATTTGGGCCCAAGTTAGAAGCAGAGCCTAAGGTGTAAATTATCGATAGTAAATATCTCGGAAACTATAAGAGATAATTCAATTTGGCAACCGGCAATGTAATTAGCATGCCGAATATTACTTGGAATGTGAATTGGAACGAAATCGCCAATAGATAAGACCATTTTACAGTTTGGGCCCAAGTTAGAAGCAGAGCCTAAGGTTAAAAATAATCGATAGTCCATATCTCGGAAACTATAAGAGATAATGCAATTTGGCAACCGGCAATGTAATTAGCATGCCGAATATTACTTGGAATGTGAATTGGAACGAAATCGCCAATAGATAAGACCATTTTACAATTTGGGCCCAAGTTAGAAGCAGAGCCTAAGGTGTAAATTATCGATAGTCCATATCTCGGAAACTATAAGAGATAATGCAATTTGGCAACCGGCAATTTAATTAGCATGCCGAATATTACTTGGAATTTGAATTGGAACGAAATCGCCAATAGATAAGACCATTTTACAATTTGGGCCCAAGTTAGAAGCAGAGCCTAAGGTGTAAATTATCGATAGTCCATATCTCGGAAACTATAAGAGATAATGCAATTTGGCAACCGGCAATGTAATTAGCATGCCGAATATTACTTGGAATGTGAATTGGAACGAAATCGCCAATAGGTAAGACCATTTTACAATTTGGGCCCAAGTTAGAAGCAGAGCCTAAGGTGTAAATTATCGATAGTAAATATCTCGGAAACTATAAGAGATAATTCAATTTGGCAACCGGCAATGTAATTAGCATGCCGAATATTACTTGGAATGTGAATTGGAACGAAATCGCCAATAGATAAGACCATTTTACAATTTGGGCCCAAGTTAGAAGCAGAGCCTAAGGTGTAAATTATCGATAGTCCATATCTCGGAAACTATAAGAGATAATGCAATTTGGCAACCGGCAATTTAATTAGCATGCCGAATATTACTTGGAATGTGAATTGGAACGAAATCGCCAATAGATAAGACCATTTTACAATTTGGGCCCAAGTTAGAAGCAGAGCCTAAGGTGTAAATTATCGATAGTCCATATCTCGGAAACTATAAGAGATAATGCAATTTGGCAACCGGCAATGTAATTAGCATGCCGAATATTACTTGGAATGTGAATTGGAACGAAATCGCCAATAGGTAAGACCATTTTACAATTTGGGCCCAAGTTAGAAGCAGAGCCTAAGGTGTAAATTATCGATAGTAAATATCTCGGAAACTATAAGAGATAATTCAATTTGGCAACCGGCAATGTAATTAGCATGCCGAATATTACTTGGAATGTGAATTGGAACGAAATCGCCAATAGATAAGACCATTTTACAATTTGGGCCCAAGTTAGAAGCAGAGCCTAAGGTGTAAATTATCGATAGTCCATATCTCGGAAACTATAAGAGATAATGCAATTTGGCAACCGGCAATGTAATTAGCATGCCGAATATTACTTGGAATGTGAATTGGAACGAAATCGCCAATAGATAAGACTATTTTACAATTTGGGAGCAAGTTAGAAGCAGAGCCTTAGGTGTAATTTATCGATAGTCCATATCTCGGAAACTATAAGAGATAATGCAATTTGGCAACCGGCAATGTAATTAGCATGCCGAATATTACTTGGAATGTGAATTGGAACGAAATCGCCAATAGATAAGACCATTTTACAATTTGGGCCCAAGTTAGAAGCCGAGCCTATGGTGTAAATTATCGATAGTCCATATCTCGGAAACTATAAGAGATAATGCAATTTGGCAACCGGCAATGTAATTAGCATGCCGAATATTACTTGGAATGTGAATTGGAACGAAATCGCCAATAGATAAGACCATTTTACAATTTGGGCCCAAGTTAGAAGCAGAGCCTAAGGTGTAAATTATCGATAGTCCATATCTCGGAAACTATAAGAGATAATGCAATTTGGCAACCGGCAATGTAATTAGCATGCCGAATATTACTTGGAATGTGAATTGGAACGAAATCGCCAATAGATAAGACCATTTTACAATTTGGGCCCAAGTTAGAAGCAGAGCCTATGGTGTAAATTATCGATAGTCCATATCTCGGAAACTATAAGAGATAACGCAATTTCGCAACCGGCAATGTAATTAGCATGCCGAATATCACTTGGAATGTGAATTGGGACGAAATCGCCAATAGATAAGACCATTTTACAATTTGGGCCCAAGTTAGAAGCAGAGCCTAAGGTGTAAATTATCGATAGTCCATATCTCGGAAACTATAAGAGATAATGCAATTTGGCAACCGGCAATGTAATTAGCATGCCGAATATTACTTGGAATGTGAATTGGAACGAAATCGCCAATAGATAAGACCATTTTACAATTTGGGCCCAAGTTAGAAGCAGAGCCTAAGGAGTAAATTATCGATAGTCCATATCTCGGAAACTATAAGAGATAATGCAATTTGGCAACCGGCAATGTAATTAGCATGCCGAATATTACTTGGAATGTGAATTGGAACGAAATCGCCAATAGGTAAAACCATTTTACAATTTGGGCCCAAGTTAGAAGCAGAGCCTAAGGTGTAAATTATCGATAGTCCATATCTCGGAAACTATAAGAGATAATTCAATTTGGCAACCGGCAATGTAATTAGCATGCCGAATATCACTTGGAATGTGAATTGGAACGAAATCGCCAATAGATAAGACCATTTTACAATTTGGGCCCAAGTTAGAAGCAGAGCCTAAGGTGTAAATTATCGATAGTCCATATCTCGGAAACTATAAGAGATAATGCAATTTGGCAACCGGCAATGTAATTAGCATGCCGAATATTACTTGGAATGTGAATTGGAACGAAATCGCCAATAGATAAGACCATTTTACAATTTGGGCCCAAGTTAGAAGCAGAGCCTAAGGTGTAAATTATCGATAGTCCATATCTCGGAAACTATAAGAGATAATGCGATTTGGCAACCGGCAATGTAATTAGCATGCCGAATATTACTTGGAATGTGAATTGGAGCGAAATCGCCAATAGATAAGACCATTTTACAATTTGGGTCCAAGTTAGAAGCAGAGCCTATGGTGTAAATTATCGATAGTCCATATCTCGGAAACTATAAGGGATAATGCAATTTGGCAACCGGCAATGTAATTAGCATGCCGAATATTACTTGGAATGTGAATTGGAACGAAATCGCCAATAGATAAGACCATTTTACAATTTGGGCCCAAGTTAGAAGCAGAGCCTAAGGTGTAAATTATCGATAGTCCATATCTCGGAAACTATAAGAGATAATGCAATTTGGCAACCGGCAATGTAATTAGCATGCCGAATATTACTTGGAATGTGAATTGGAACGAAATCGCCAATAGATAAGACCATTTTACAATTTGGGCCCAAGTTAGAAGCAGAGCGTAAGGTGTAAATTATCGATAGTCCATATCTCGGAAACTATAAGAGATAATGCAATTTGGCAACCGGCAATGTAATTAGCATGCCGAATATTACTTGGAATGTGAATTGGAACGAAATTGCCAATAGATAAGACCATTTTACAATTTGGGCCCAAGTTAGAAGCAGAGCCTAAGGTGTAAATTATCGATGGTCCATATCTCTGAAACTATAAGAGATAATGCAATTTCGCAACCGGCAATGTAATTAGCATGTCGAATATTACTTGGAATGTGAATTGGGACGAAATCGCCAATAGATAAGGCCATTTTACAATTTGGGCCCAAGTTAGAAGCAGAGCCTAAGGTGTAAATTATCGATAGTCCATATCTCGGAAACTATAAGAGATAATGCAATTTGGCAACCGGCAATGTAATTAGCATGCCGAATATTACTTGGAATGTGAATTGGAACGAAATCGCCAATAGATAAGACCATTTTACAATTTGGGCCCAAGTTAGAAGCAGAGCCCAAGGTGTAAATTATCGATAGTCCATATCTCGGAAACTATAAGAGATAATGCAATTTGGCAACCGGCAATGTAATTAGCATGCCGAATATTACTTGGAATGTGAATTGGAACGAAATCGCCAATAGATAAGACCATTTTACAATTTGGGCCCAAGTTAGAAGCAGAGCCTAAGGTGTAAATTATCGATAGTCCATATCTCTGAAACTATAAGAGATAATGCAATTTGGTAACCGGCAATGTAATTAGCATGCCGAATATTACTCGGAATGTGAATTGGAACGAAATTGCCAATAGATAAGACCATTTTACAATTTGGGCCCAAGTTAGAAGCAGAGCCTAAGGTGTAAATTATCGATAGTCCATATCTCTGAAACTATAAGAGATAATGCAATTTCGCAACCGGCAATGTAATTAGCATGCCGAATATTACTTGGAATGTGAATTGGGACGAAATCGCCAATAGATAAGGCCATTTTACAATTTGGGCCCAAGTTAGAAGCAGAGCCTAAGGTGTAAATTATCGATAGTCCATATCTCGGAAACTATAAGAGATAATGCAATTTGGCAACCGGCAATGTAATTAGCATGCCGAATATTACTTGGAATGTGAATTGGAACGAAATCGCCCATAGATAAGACCATTTTACAATTTGGGCCCAAGTTAGAAGCAGAGCCTAAGGTGTAAATTATCGATAGTCCATATCTCGGAAACTATAAGAGATAATGCAATTTGGCAACCGGCAATGTAATTAGCATGCCGAATATTACTTGGAATGTGAATTGGAACGAAATCGCCAATAGATAAGACCATTTTACAATTTGGGCCCAAGTTAGAAGCAGAGCCTAAGGTGTAAATTATCGATAGTCCATATCTCGGAAACTATAAGAGATAATGCAATTTGGCAACCGGCAATGTAATTAGCATGCCGAATATTACTTGGAATGTGAATTGGAACGAAATCGCCAATAGATAAGACCATTTTACAATTTGGGCCCAAGTTAGAAGCAGAGCCTAAGGTGTAAATTATCGATAGTCCATATCTCGGAAACTATAAGAGATAATGCAATTTGGCAACCGGCAATGTAATTAGCATGCCGAATATTACTTGGAATGTGAATTGGAACGAAATCGCCAATAGATAAGACCATTTTACAATTTGGGCCCAAGTTAGAAGCAGAGCCTAAGGTGTAAATTATCGATAGTCCATATCTCGGAAACTATAAGAGATAATGCAATTTGGCAACCGGCAATGTAATTAGCATGCCGAATATTACTTGGAATGTGAATTGGAACGAAATCGCCAATAGATAAGACCATTTTACAATTTGGGCCCAAGTTAGAAGCAGAGCCTATGGTGTAAATTATCGATAGTCCATATCTCGGAAACTGTAAGAGATAATGCAATTTGGCAACCGGCAATGTAATTAGCATGCCGAATATTACTTGGAATGTGAATTGGAACGAAATCGCCAATAGATAAGACCATTTTACAATTTGGGCCCAAGTTAGAAGCAGAGCCTAAGGTGTAAATTATCGATAGTCCATATCTCGGAAACTATAAGAGATAATGCAATTTGGCAACCGGCAATGTAATTAGCATGCCGAATATTACTTGGAATGTGAATTGGAACGAAATCGCCAATAGATAAGACCATTTTACAATTTGGGCCCAAGTTAGAAGCAGAGCCTAAGGTGTAAATAATCGATAGTCCATATCTCGGAAACTATAAGAGATAATGCAATTTGGCAACCGGCAATGTAATTAGCATGCCGAATATTACTTGGAATGTGAATTGGAACGAAATCGCCAATAGATAAGACCATTTTACAATTTGGGCCCAAGTTAGAAGCAGAGCCTAAGGTGTAAATTATCGATAGTCCATATCTCGGAAACTATAAGAGATAATGCAATTTGGCAACCGGCAATGTAATTAGCATGCCGAATATTACTTGGAATGTGAATTGGAACGAAATCGCCAATAGATAAGACTATTTTACAATTTGGGCCCAAGTTAGAAGCAGAGCCTAAGGTGTAAATTATCGATAGTCCATATCTCGGAAACTATAAGAGATAATGCAATTTGGCAACCGGCAATGTAATTAGCATGCCGAATATTACTTGGAATGTGAATTGGAACGAAATCGCCAATAGATAAGACCATTTTACAATTTGGGCCCAAGTTAGAAGCAGAGCCTAAGGTGTAAATTATCGATAGTCCATATCTCGGAAACTATAAGAGATAATGCAATTTGGCAACCGGCAATGTAATTAGCATGCCGAATATTACTTGGAATGTGAATTGGAACGAAATCGCCAATAGATAAGACCATTTTACAATTTGGGCCCAAGTTAGAAGCAGAGCCTAAGGTGTAAATTATCGATAGTCCATATCTCTGAAACTATAAGAGATAATGCAATTTCGCAACCGGCAATGTAATTAGCATGCCGAATATTACTTGGAATGTGAATTGGGACGAAATCGCCAATAGATAAGGCCATTTTACAATTTGGGCCCAAGTTAGAAGCAGAGCCTAAGGTGTAAATTATCGATAGTCCATATCTCGGAAACTATAAGAGATAATGCAATTTGGCAACCGGCAATGTAATTAGCATGCCGAATATTACTTGGAATGTGAATTGGAACGAAATCGCCAATAGATAAGACCATTTTACAATTTGGGCCCAAGTTAGAAGCAGAGCCTAAGGTGTAAATTATTGATAGTCCATATCTCGGAAACTATAAGAGATAATGCAATTTCGCAACCGGCAATGTAATTAGCATGCCGAATATTACTTGGAGTGTGAATTGGAACGAAATCGCCAATAGATAAGACCATTTTACAATTTGGGCCCAAGTTAGAAGCAGAGCCTAAGGTGTAAATAATCGATAGTCCATATCTCGGAAACTATAAGAGATAATGCAATTTGGCAACCGGCAATGTAATTAGCATGCCGAATATTACTTGGAATGTGAATTGGAACGAAATCGCCAATAGATAAGACCATTTTACAATTTGGGCCCAAGTTAGAAGCAGAGCCTAAGGTGTAAATTATCGATAGTCCATATCTCGGAAACTATAAGAGATAATGCAATTTGGCAACCGGCAATGTTATTAGCATGCCGAATATTACTTGGAATGTGAATTGGAACGAAATCGCCAATAGATAAGACCATTTTACAATTTGGGCCCAAGTTAGAAGCAGAGCCAAAGGTGTAAATTATCGATCGTCCATATCTCGGAAACTATAAGAGATAATGCAATTTGGCAACCGGCAATGTAATTAGCATGCCGAATATTACTTGGAATGTGAATTGGAACGAAATCGCCAATAGATAAGACCATTTTACAATTTGGGCCCAAGTTAGAAGCAGAGCCTAAGGAGTAAATTATCGATAGTCCATATCTCGGAAACTATAAGAGATAATGCAATTTGGCAACCGGCAATGTAATTAGCATGCCGAATATTACTTGGAATGTGAATTGGAACGAAATCGCCAATAGATAAGACCATTTTACAATTTGGGCCCAAGTTAGAAGCAGAGCCTAAGGTGTAAATTATCGATAGTCCATATCTCGGAAATTATAAGAGATAATGCAATTTGGCAACCGGCAATGTAATTAGCATGCCGAATATTACTTGGAATGTGAATTGCAACGAAATCGCCAATAGATAAGACCATTTTACAATTTGGGCCCAACTTAGAAGCAGAGCCTAAGGTGTAAATTATCGATAGTCCATATCTCGGAAACTATAAGAGATAATGCAATTTGGCAACCGGCAATGTAATTAGCATGCCGAATATTACTTGGAATGTGAATTGGAACGAAATCGCCAATAGATAAGACCATTTTACAATTTGGGCCCAAGTTAGAAGCAGAGCCTAAGGTGTAAATTATTGATAGTCCATATCTCGGAAACTATAAGAGATAATGCAATTTCGCAACCGGCAATGTAATTAGCATGCCGAATATCACTTGGAATGTGAATTGGGACGAAATCGCCAATAGATAAGACCATTTTACAATTTGGGCCCAAGTTAGAAGCAGAGCCTAAGGTGTAAATTATCGATAGTCCATATCTCGGAAACCATAAGAGATAATGCAATTTGGCAACCGGCAATGTAATTAGCATGCCGAATATTACTTGGAATATGAATTGGAACGAAATCGCCAATAGATAAGACCATTTTACAATTTGGGCCCAAGTTAGAAGCAGAGCCTAAGGTGTAAATTATCGATAGTCCATATCTCGGAAACTATAAGAGATAATGCAATTTGGCGACCGGCAATGTAATTAGCATGCCGAATATTACTTGTAATGTGAATTGGAACGAAATCGTCAATAGATAAGACCATTTTACAATTTGGGCCCAAGTTAGAAGCAGAGCCAAAGGTGTAAATTATAAATAGTCCATATCTCGGAAACTATAAGAGATAAAGCAATTTGGCAACCGGCAATGTAATTAGCATGCCGAATATTACTTGGAATGTGAATTGGAACGAAATCGCCAATAGATAAGACCATTTTACAATTTGGGCCCAAGTTAGAAGCAGAGCCTAAGGTGTAAATTATCGATAGTCCATATCTCGGAAACTATAAGAGATAATGCAATTTGGCAACCGGCAATGTAATTAGCATGCCGAATATTACTTGGAATGTGAATTGGAACGAAATCGCCAATAGATAAGACCATTTTACAATTTGGGCCCAAGTTAGAAGCAGAGCCTAAGGTGTAAATTATCGATAGTCCATATCTCGGAAACTATAAGAGATAATGCAATTTGGCAACCGGCAATGTAATTAGCATGCCGAATACTACTTGGAATGTGAATTGGAACGAAATCGCCAATAGGTAAGACCATTTTACAATTTGGGCCCAAGTTAGAAGCAGAGCCTAAGGTGTAAATTATCGATAGTCCATATCTCGGAAACTATAAGAGATAATTCAATTTGGCAACCGGCAATGTAATTATCATGCCGAATATTACTTGGAATGTGAATTGGAACGAAATCGCCAATAGATAAGACCATTTTACAATTTGGGCCCAAGTTAGAAACAGAGCCCAAGGTGTAAATTATCGATAGTCCATATCTCGGAAACTATAAGAGATAATGCAATTTGGCAACCGGCAATGTAATTAGCATGCCGAATATTACTTGGAATGTGAATTGGAACGAAATCGCCAATAGATAAGACCATTTTACAATTTGGGCCCAAGTTAGAAGCAGAGCCTAAGGTGTAAATTATCGATAGTCCATATCTCGGAAACTATAAGAGATAATGCAATTTGGCAACCGACAATGTAATTAGCATGCCGAATATTACTTGGAATGTGAATTGGAACGAAATCGCCAATAGGTAAGACCATTTTACAATTTGGGCCCAAGTTAGAAGCAGAGCCTAAGGTGTAAATTATCGATAGTCCATATCTCGGAAACTATAAGAGATAATGCAATTTGGCAACCGGCAATGTAATTAGCATGCCGAATATTACTTGGAATGTGAATTGGAACGAAATCGCCAATAGATAAGACCATTTTACAGTTTGGGCCCAAGTTAGAAGCAGAGCCTAAGGTGTAAATTATCGATAGTCCATATCTCGGAAACTATAAGAGATAATGCAATTTGGCAACCGGCAATGTAATTAGCATGCCGAATACTACTTGGAATGTGAATTGGAACGAAATCGCCAATAGGTAAGACCATTTTACAATTTGGGCCCAAGTTAGAAGCAGAGCCTAAGGTGTAAATTATCGATAGTCCATATCTCGGAAACTATAAGAGATAATTCAATTTGGCAACCGGCAATGTAATTATCATGCCGAATATTACTTAGAATGTGAATTGGAACGAAATCGCCAATAGATAAGACCATTTTACAATTTGGGCCCAAGTTAGAAACAGAGCCTAAGGTGTAAATTATCGATAGTCCATATCTCGGAAACTATAAGAGATAATGCAATTTGGCAACCGGCAATGTAATTAGCATGCCGAATAATCCTTGGAATGTGAATTGGAACGAAATCGCCAATAGATAAGACCATTTTACAATTTGGGCCCAAGTTAGAAGCAGAGCCTAAGGTGTAAATTATCGATAGTCCATATCTCGGAAACTATAAGAGATAATGCAATTTGGCAACCGGCAATTTAATTAGCATGCCGAATATTACTTGGAATGTGAATTGGAACGAAATCGCCAATAGATAAGACCATTTTACAATTTGGGCCCAAGTTAGAAGCAGAGCCTAAGGTGTAAATTATCGATAGTCCATATCTCGGAAACTATAAGAGATAATGCAATTTGGCAACCGGCAATGTAATTAGCATGCCGAATATTACTTGGAATGTGAATTGGAACGAAATCGCCAATAGGTAAGACCATTTTACAATTTGGGCCCAAGTTAGAAGCAGAGCCTAAGGTGTAAATTATCGATAGTAAATATCTCGGAAACTATAAGAGAAAATTCAATTTGGCAATCGGCAATGTAATTAGCATGCCGAATATTACTTGGAATGTGAATTGGAACGAAATCGCCAATAGATAAGACCATTTTACAATTTGGGCCCAAGTTAGAAGCAGAGCCTAAGGTGTAAATTATCGATAGTCCATATCTCGGAAACTATAAGAGATAATGCAATTTGGCAACCGGCAATTTAATTAGCATGCCGAATATTACTTGGAATGTGAATTGGAACGAAATCGCCAATAGATAAGACCATTTTACAATTTGGGCCCAAGTTAGAAGCAGAGCCTAAGGTGTAAATTATCGATAGTCCATATCTCGGAAACTATAAGAGATAATGCAATTTGGCAACCGGCAATGTAATTAGCATGCCGAATATTACTTGGAATGTGAATTGGAACGAAATCGCCAATAGGTAAGACCATTTTACAATTTGGGCCCAAGTTAGAAGCAGAGCCTAAGGTGTAAATTATCGATAGTAAATATCTCGGAAACTATAAGAGATAATTCAATTTGGCAACCGGCAATGTAATTAGCATGCCGAATATTACTTGGAATGTGAATTGGAACGAAATCGCCAATAGATAAGACCATTTTACAATTTGGGCCCAAGTTAGAAGCAGAGCCTAAGGTGTAAATTATCGATAGTCCATATCTCGGAAACTATAAGAGATAATGCAATTTGGCAACCGGCAATGTAATTAGCATGCCGAATATTACTTGGAATGTGAATTGGAACGAAATCGCCAATAGATAAGACTATTTTACAATTTGGGAGCAAGTTAGAAGCAGAGCCTTAGGTGTAATTTATCGATAGTCCATATCTCGGAAACTATAAGAGATAATGCAATTTGGCAACCGGCAATGTAATTAGCATGCCGAATATTACTTGGAATGTGAATTGGAACGAAATCGCCAATAGATAAGACCATTTTACAATTTGGGCCCAAGTTAGAAGCAGAGCCTATGGTGTAAATTATCGATAGTCCATATCTCGGAAACTATAAGAGATAATGGAATTTGGCATCCGGCAATGTAATTAGCATGCCGAATATTACTTGGAATGTGAATTGGAACGAAATCGCCAATAGATAAGACCATTTTACAATTTGGGCCCAAGTTAGAAGCAGAGCCTAAGGTGTAAATTATCGATAGTCCATATCTCGGAAACTATAAGAGATAATGCAATTTCGCAACCGGCAATGTAATTAGCATGCCGAATATCACTTGGAATGTGAATTGGGACGAAATCGCCAATAGATAAGACCATTTTACAATTTGGGCCCAAGTTAGAAGCAGAGCCTAAGGTGTAAATTATCGATAGTCCATATCTCGGAAACTATAAGAGATAATGCAATTTGGCAACCGGCAATGTAATTAGCATGCCGAATATTACTTGGAATGTGAATTGGAACGAAATCGCCAATAGATAAGACCATTTTACAATTTGGGCCCAAGTTAGAAGCAGAGCCTAAGGAGTAAATTATCGATAGTCCATATCTCGGAAACTATAAGAGATAATGCAATTTGGCAACCGGCAATGTAATTAGCATGCCGAATATTACTTGGAATGTGAATTGGAACGAAATCGCCAATAGGTAAAACCATTTTACAATTTGGGCCCAAGTTAGAAGCAGAGCCTAAGGTGTAAATTATCGATAGTCCATATCTCGGAAACTATAAGAGATAATTCAATTTGGCAACCGGCAATGTAATTAGCATGCCGAATATCACTTGGAATGTGAATTGGAACGAAATCGCCAATAGATAAGACCATTTTAAAATTTGGGCCCAAGTTAGAAGCAGAGCCTAAGGTGTAAATTATCGATAGTCCATATCTCGGAAACTATAAGAGATAATGCAATTTGGCAACCGGCAATGTAATTAGCATGCCGAATATTACTTGGAATGTGAATTGGAACGAAATCGCCAATAGATAAGACCATTTTACAATTTGGGCCCAAGTTAGAAGCAGAGCCTAAGGTGTAAATTATCGATAGTCCATATCTCGGAAACTATAAGAGATAATGCGATTTGGCAACCGGCAATGTAATTAGCATGCCGAATATTACTTGGAATGTGAATTGGAGCGAAATCGCCAATAGATAAGACCATTTTTCAATTTGGGCCCAAGTTAGAAGCAGAGCCTATGGTGTAAATTATCGATAGTCCATATCTCGGAAACTATAAGAGATAATGCAATTTGGCAACCGGCAATGTAATTAGCATGCCGAATATTACTTGGAATGTGAATTGGAACGAAATCGCCAATAGATAAGACCATTTTACAATTTGGGCCCAAGTTAGAAGCAGAGCCTAAGGTGTAAATTATCGATAGTCCATATCTCGGAAACTATAAGAGATAATGCAATTTGGCAACCGGCAATGTAATTAGCATGCCGAATATTACTTGGAATGTGAATTGGAACGAAATTGCCAATAGATAAGACAATTTTACAATTTGGGCCCAAGTTAGAAGCAGAGCCTAAGGTGTAAATTATCGATGGTCCATATCTCTGAAACTATAAGAGATAATGCAATTTCGCAACCGGCAATGTAATTAGCATGTCGAATATTACTTGGAATGTGAATTGGGACGAAATCGCCAATAGATAAGGCCATTTTACAATTTGGGCCCAAGTTAGAAGCAGAGCCTAAGGTGTAAATTATCGATAGTCCATATCTCGGAAACTATAAGAGATAATGCAATTTGGCAACCGGCAATGTAATTAGCATGCCGAATATTACTTGGAATGTGAATTGGAACGAAATCGCCAATAGATAAGACCATTTTACAATTTGGGCCCAAGTTAGAAGCAGAGCCCAAGGTGTAAATTATCGATAGTCCATATCTCGGAAACTATAAGAGATAATGCAATTTGGCAACCGGCAATGTAATTAGCATGCCGAATATTACTTGGAATGTGAATTGGAACGAAATCGCCAATAGATAAGACCATTTTACAATTTGGGCCCAAGTTAGAAGCAGAGCCTAAGGTGTAAATTATCGATAGTCCATATCTCTGAAACTATAAGAGATAATGCAATTTGGTAACCGGCAATGTAATTAGCATGCCGAATATTACTTGGAATGTGAATTGGAACGAAATTGCCAATAGATAAGACCATTTTACAATTTGGGCCCAAGTTAGAAGCAGAGCCTAAGGTGTAAATTATCGATAGTCCATATCTCTGAAACTATAAGAGATAATACAATTTCGCAACCGGCAATGTAATTAGCATGCCGAATATTACTTGGAATGTGAATTGGGACGAAATCGCCAATAGATAAGGCCATTTTACAATTTGGGCCCAAGTTAGAAGCAGAGCCTAAGGTGTAAATTATCGATAGTCCATATCTCGGAAACTATAAGAGATAATGCAATTTGGCAATCGGCAATGTAATTAGCATGCCGAATATTACTTGGAATGTGAATTGGAACGAAATCGCCAATAGATAAGACCATTTTACAATTTGGGCCCAAGTTAGAAGCAGAGCCTAAGGTGTAAATTATTGATAGTCCATATCTCGGAAACTATAAGAGATAATGCAATTTGGCAACCGGCAATGTAATTAGCATGCCGAATATTACTTGGAATGTGAATTGGAACAAAATCGCCAATAGATAAGACCATTTTACAATTTGGGCCCAAGTTAGAAGCAGAGCCTAAGGTGTAAATTATCGATAGTCCATATCTCGGAAACTATAAGAGATAATGCAATTTGGCAACCGGCAATGTAATTAGCATGCCGAATATTACTTGGAATGTGAATTGGAACGAAATCGCCAATAGATAAGACCATTTTACAATTTGGGCCCAAGTTAGAAGCAGAGCCTAAGGTGTAAATTATCGATAGTCCATATCTCGGAAACTATAAGAGATAATGCAATTTGGCAACCGGCAATGTAATTAGCATGCCGAATATTATTTGGAATGTGAATTGGAACGAAATCGCCAATAGATAAGACCATTTTACAATTTGGGCCCAAGTTAGAAGCAGAGCCTAAGGTGTAAATTATCGATAGTCCATATCTCGGAAACTATAAGAGATAATGCAATTTGGCAACCGACAATGTAATTAGCATGCCGAATATTACTTGGAATGTGAATTGGAACGAAATCGCCAATAGGTAAGACCATTTTACAATTTGGGCCCAAGTTAGAAGCAGAGCCTAAGGTGTAAATTATCGATAGTCCATATCTCGGAAACTATAAGAGATAATGCAATTTGGCAACCGGCAATGTAATTAGCATGCCGAATATTACTTGGAATGTGAATTGGAACGAAATCGCCAATAGATAAGACCATTTTACAATTTGGGCCCAAGTTAGAAGCAGAGCCTAAGGTGTAAATTATCGATAGTCCATATCTCGGAAACTATAAGAGATAATGCAATTTGGCAACCGGCAATGTAATTAGCATGCCGAATACTACTTGGAATGTGAATTGGAACGAAATCGCCAATAGGTAAGGCCATTTTACAATTTGGGCCCAAGTTAGAAGCAGAGCCTAAGGTGTAAATTATCGATAGTCCATATCTCGGAAACTATAAGAGATAATGCAATTTGGCAACCGGCAATGTAATTAGCATGCCGAATATTACTTGGAATGTGAATTGGAACGGAATCGCCAATAGATAAGACCATTTTACAATTTGGGCCCAAGTTAGAAGCAGAGCCTAAGGTGTAAATTATCGATAGTCCATATCTCGGAAACTATAAGAGATAATGCAATTTGGCAACCGGCAATGTAATTAGCATGCCAAATATTACTTGGAATGTGAATTGGAACGAAATCGCCAATAGATAAGACCATTTTACAATTTGGGCCCAAGTTAGAAGCAGAGCCTAAGGTGTAAATTATCGATAGTCCATATCTCGGAAACTATAAGAGATAATGCAATTTGGCAACCGGCAATGTAATTAGCATGCCGAATATTACTTGGAATGTGAATTGGAACGAAATCGCCAATAGATAAGACCATTTTACAATTTGGGCCCAAGTTAGAAGCAGAGCCAAAGGTGTAAATTATCGATAGTCCATATCTCGGAAACTATAAGAGATAATACAATTTGGCAACCGGCAATGTAATTAGCATTCCGAATATTACTTGGAATGTGAATTGGAACGAAATCGCCAATAGATAAGACCATTTTACAATTTGGGCCCAAGTTAGAAGCAGAGCCTAAGGTGTAAATTATCGATAGTCCATATCTCGGAAACTATAAGAGATAATGCAATTTGGCAACCGGCAATGTAATTAGCATGCCGAATATTACTTGGAATGTGAATTGGAACGAAATCGCCAATAGATAAGACCATTTTACAATTTGGGCCCAAGTTAGAAGCAGAGCCTAATGTGTAAATTATTGATAGTCCATATCTCGGAAACTATAAGAGATAATGCAATTTCGCAACCGGCAATGTAATTAGCATGCCGAATATCACTTGGAATGTGAATTGGGACGAAATCGCCAATAGATAAGACCATTTTACAATTTGGGCCCAAGTTAGAAGCCGAGCCTATGGTGTAAATTATCGATAGTCCATATCTCGGAAACTATAAGAGATAATGCAATTTGGCAACCGGCAATGTAATTAGCATGCCGAATATTACTTGGAATGTGAATTGGAACGAAATCGCCAATAGATAAGACCATTTTACAATTTGGGCCCAAGTTAGAAGCAGAGCCTAAGGTGTAAATTATCGGTAGTCCATATCTCGGAAACTATAAGAGATAATGCAATTTGGCAACCGACAATGTAATTAGCATGCCGAATATTACTTGGAATGTGAATTGGAACGAAATCGCCAATAGGTAAGATCATTTTACAATTTGGGCCCAAGTTAGAAGCAGAGCCTAAGGTGTAAATTATCGATAGTCCATATCTCGGAAACTATAAGAGATAATGCAATTTGGCAACCGGCAATGTAATTAGCATGCCGAATATTACTTGGAATGTGAATTGGAACGAAATCGCCAATAGATAAGACCATTTTACAATTTGGGCCCAAGTTAGAAGCAGAGCCTAAGGTGTAAATTATCGATAGTCCATATCTCGGAAACTATAAGAGATAATGCAATTTGGCAACCGGCAATGTAATTAGCATGCCGAATATTACTTGGAATGTGAATTGGAACGAAATCGCCAATAGATAAGACCATTTTACAATTTGGGACCAAGTTAGAAGCAGAGCCTAAGGTGTAAATTATCGATAGTCCATATCTCGGAAACTATAAGAGATAATGCAATTTGGCAACCGGCAATGTAATTAGCATGCCGAATATTACTTGGAATGTGAATTGGAACGAAATCGCCAATAGATAAGACCATTTTACAATTTGGGCCCAAGTTAGAAGCAGAGCCTAAGGTGTAAATTATCGATAGTCCATATCTCGGAAACTATAAGAGATAATGCAATTTGGCAAGCGACAATGTAATTAGCATGCCGAATATTACTTGGAATGTGAATTGGAACAAAATCGCCAATAGATAAGACCATTTTACAATTTGGGCCCAAGTTAGAAGCAGAGCCTAAGGTGTAAATTATCGATAGTCCATATCTCGGAAACTATAAGAGATAATGCAATTTGGCAACCGGCAATGTAATTAGCATGCCGAATATTACTTGGAATGTGAATTGGAACGAAATCGCCAATAGATAAGACCATTTTACAATTTGGGCCCAAGTTAGAAGCAGAGCCTAAGGTGTAAATTATCGATAGTCCATATCTTGGAAACTATAAGAGATAATGCAATTTGGCAACCGGCAATGTAATTAGCATGCCGAATATTACTTGGAATGTGAATTGGAACGAAATCGCCAATAGATAAGACCATTTTACAATTTGGGCCCAAGTTAGAAGCAGAGCCTAAGGTGTAAATAATCGATAGTCCATATCTCAGAAACTATAAGAGATAATGCAATTTGGCAACCGGCAATGTAATTAGCATGCCGAATACTACTTGGAATGTGAATTGGAACGAAATCGCCAATAGGTAAGACCATTTTACAATTTGGGCCCAAGTTAGAAGCAGAGCCTAAGGTGTAAATTATCGATAGTCCATATCTCGGAAACTATAAGAGATAATTCAATTTGGCAACCGGCAATGTAATTATCATGCCGAATATTACTTGGAATGTGAATTGGAACGAAATCGCCAATAGATAAGACCATTTTACAATTTGGGCCCAAGTTAGAAACAGAGCCTAAGGTGTAAATTATCGATAGTCCATATCTCGGAAACTATAAGAGATAATGCAATTTGGCAACCGGCAATGTAATTAGCATGCCGAATATTACTTGGAATGTGAATTGGAACGAAATCGCCAATAGATAAGACCATTTTACAATTTGGGCCCAAGTTAGAAGCAGAGCCTAAGGTGTAAATTATCGATAGTCCATATCTCGGAAACTATAAGAGATAATGCAATTTGGCAACCGACAATGTAATTAGCATGCCGAATATTACTTGGAATGTGAATTGGAACGAAATCGCCAATAGGTAAGACCATTTTACAATTTGGGCCCAAGTTAGAAGCAGAGCCTAAGGTTTAAATTATCGATAGTCCATATCTCGGAAACTATAAGAGATAATACAATTTGGCAACCGGCAATGTAATTAGCATGCCGAATATTACTTGGAATGTGAATTGGAACGAAATCGCCAATAGATAAGACCATTTTACAATTTGGGCCCAAGTTAGAAGCAGAGCCTAAGGTGTAAATTATCGATAGTCCATATCTCGGAAACTATAAGAGATAATGCAATTTGGCAACCGGCAATGTAATTAGCATGCCGAATACTACTTGGAATGTGAATTGGAACGAAATCGCCAATAGGTAAGACCATTTTACAATTTGGGCCCAAGTTAGAAGCAGAGCCTAAGGTGTAAATTATCGATAGTCCATATCTCGGAAACTATAAGAGATAATTCAATTTGGCAACCGGCAATGTAATTATCATGCCGAATATTACTTGGAATGTGAATTGGAACGAAATCGCCAATAGATAAGACCATTTTACAATTTGGGCCCAAGTTAGAAACAGAGCCTAAGGTGTAAATTATCGATAGTCCATATCTCGGAAACTATAAGAGATAATGCAATTTGGCAACCGGCAATGTAATTAACATGCCGAATATTACTTGGAATGTGAATTGGAACGAAATCGCCAATAGATAAGACCATTTTACAATTTGGGCCCAAGTTAGAAGCAGAGCCTAAGGTGTAAATTATCGATAGTTCATATCTCGGAAATTATAAGAGATAATGCAATTTGGCAACCGACAATGTAATTAGCATGCCGAATATTACTTGGAATGTGAATTGGAACGAAATCGCCAATAGGTAAGACCATTTTACAATTTGGGCCCAAGTTAGAAGCAGAGCCTAAGGTGTAAATTATCGATAGTCCATATCTCGGAAACTATAAGAGATAATTCAATTTGGCAACCGGCAATGTAATTAGCATGCCGAATATTACTTGGAATGTGAATTGGAACGAAATCGCCAGTAGATAAGACCATTTTACAATTTGGGCCCAAGTTAGAAGCCGAGCCTATGGTGTAAATTATCGATAGTCCATATCTCGGAAACTATAAGAGATAATGCAATTTGGCAACCGGCAATGTAATTAGCATGCCGAATATTACTTGTAATGTGAATTGGAACAAAATCGCCAATAGATAAGACCATTTTACAATTTGGGCCCAAGTTAGAAGCAGAGCCTAAGGTGTAAATTATCGATAGTCCATATCTCGGAAACTATAAGAGATAATGCAATTTGGCAACCGGCAATGTAATTAGCATGCCGAATATTACTTGGAATGTGAATTGGAACGAAATCGCCAATAGGTAAGACCATTTTACAATTTGGGCCCAAGTTAGAAGCAGAGCCTAAGGTGTAAATAATCGATAGTCCATATCTCGGAAACTATAAGAGATAATTCAATTTGGCAACCGGCAATGTAATTATCATGCCGAATATTACTTGGAATGTGAATTGGAACGAAATCGCCAATAGATAAGACCATTTTACAATTTGGGCCCAAGTTAGAAACAGAGCCTAAGGTGTAAATTATCGATAGTCCATATCTCGGAAACTATAAGAGATAATGCAATTTGGCAACCGGCAATGTAATTAGCATGCCGAATATTACTTGGAATGTGAATTGGAACGAAATCGCCAATAGATAAGACCATTTTACAATTTGGGCCCAAGTTAGAAGCAGAGCCTAAGGTGTAAATTATCGATAGTCCATATCTCGGAAACTATAAGAGATAATGCAATTTGTCAACCGACAATGTAATTAGCATGCCGAATATTACTTGGAATGTGAATTGGAACGAAATCGCCAATAGGTAAGACCATTTTACAATTTGGGCCCAAGTTAGAAGCAGAGCCTAAGGTGTAAATTATCGATAGTCCATATCTCGGAAACTATAAGAGATAATTCAATTTGGCAACCGGCAATGTAATTAGCATGCCGAATATTACTTGGAATGTGAATTGGAACGAAATCGCCAATAGATAAGACCATTTTACAATTTGGGCCCAAGTTAGAAGCAGAGCCTAAGGTGTAAATTATCGATAGTCCATATCTCGGAAACTATAAGAGATAATGCAATTTGGCAACCGGCAATGTAATTAGTATGCCGAATATTACTTGGAGTGTGAATTGGAACGAAATCGCCAATAGATAAGACCATTTTTCAATTTGGGAGCAAGTTAGAAGCAGAGCCTAAGGTGTAAATTATCGATAGTCCATATCTCGGAAACTATAAGAGATAATGCAATTTGGCAACCGGCAATGTAATTAGCATGCCGAATATTACTTAGAATGTGAATTGGAACGAAATCGCCAATAGATAAGACCATTTTACAATTTGGGCCCAAGTTAGAAGCAGAGCCTAAGGTGTAAATTATCGATAGTCCATATCTCGGAAACTATAAGAGATAATGCAATTTGGCAACCGGCAATGTAATTAGCATGCCGAATATTACTTGGAATGTGAATTGGAACGAAATCGCCAATAGATAAGACCATTTTACAATTTGGGCCCAAGTTAGAAGCAGAGCCTAAGGTGTAAATTATCGATAGTCCATATCTCGGAAACTATAAGAGATAATGCAATTTGGCAACCGGCAATGTAATTAGCATGCCGAATATTACTTGGAATGTGAATTGCAACGAAATCGCCAATAGATAAGACCATTTTACAATTTGGGCCCAAGTTAGAAGCAGAGCCTAAGGTGTAAATTATCGATAGTCCATATCTCGGAAACTATAAGAGATAATGCAATTTGGCAACCGGCAATGTAATTGGCATGCCGAATATTACTTGGAATGTGAATTGGAACGAAATCGCCAATAGATAAGACCATTTTACAATTTGGGCCCAAGTTAGAAGCAGAGCCTAAGGTGTAAATTATTGATAGTCCATATCTCGGAAACTATAAGAGATAATGCAATTTCGCAACCGGCAATGTAATTAGCATGCCGAATATCACTTGGAATGTGAATTGGGACGAAATCGCCAATAGATAAGACCATTTTACAATTTGGGCCCAAGTTAGAAGCAGAGCCTAAGGTGTAAATTATCGATAGTCCATATCTCGGAAACTATAAGAGATAATGCAATTTGGCAACCGGCAATGTAATTAGCATGCCGAATATTACTTGGAATGTGAATTGGAACGAAATCGCCAATAGATAAGACCATTTTACAATTTGGGCCCAAGTTAGAAGCAGAGCCTAAGGTGTAAATTATCGATAGTCCATATCTCGGAAACTATAAGAGATAATGCAATTTGGCAACCGGCAATGTAATTAGCATGCCGAATATTACTTGGAATGTGAATTGGAACGAAATCGCCAATAGGTAAGACCATTTTACAATTTGGGCCCAAGTTAGAAGCAGAGCCTAAGGTGTAAATTATCGATAGTCCATATCTCGGAAACTATAAGAGATAATGCAATTTGGCAACCGGCAATGTAATTAGCATGCCGAATATTACTTGGAATGTGAATTGGAACGAAATCGCTAATAGATAAGACCATTTTACAATTTGGGCCCAAGTTAGAAGCAGAGCCTAAGGTGTAAATTATCGATAGTCCATATCTCGGAAACTATAAGAGATAATGCAATTTGGCAACCGGCAATGTAATTAGCATGCCGAATATTACTTGGAATGTGAATTGGAACGAAATCGCCAATAGATAAGACCATTTTACAATTTGGGCCCAAGTTAGAAGCAGAGCCTATGGTGTAAATTATCGATAGACCATATCTCGGAAACTATAAGAGATAATGCAATTTGGCAACCGGCAATGTAATTAGCATGCCGAATATTACTTGGAATGTGAATTGGAACGAAATCGCCAATAGATAAGACCATTTTACAATTTGGGCCCAAGTTAGAAGCGGAGCCTAAGGTGTAAATTATCGATAGTCCATATCTCGGAAACTATAAGAGATAATGCAATTTGGCAACCGGCAATGTAATTAGCATGCCGAATATTACTTGGAATGTGAATTGGAACGAAATTGCCAATAGATAAGACCATTTTACAATATGGGCCCAACTTAGAAGCAGAGCCTAAGGTGTAAATTATCGATAGTCCATATCTCTGAAACTATAAGAGATAATGCAATTTCGCAACCGGCAATGTAATTAGCATGCCGAATATTACTTGGAATGTGAATTGGGACGAAATCGCCAATAGATAAGGCCATTTTACAATTTGGGCCCAAGTTAGAAGCAGAGCCTAAGGTGTAAATTATCGATAGTCCATATCTCGGAAACGATAAGAGATAATGCAATTTGGCAACCGGCAATGTAATTAGCATGCCGAATATTACTTGGAATGTGAATTGGAACGAAATCGCCAATAGATAAGACCATTTTACAATTTGGGCCCAAGTTAGAAGCAGAGCCTAAGGTGTAAATAATCGATAGTCCATATCTCGGAAACTATTAGAGATAATGCAATTTGGCAACCGGCAATGTAATTAGCATGCCGAATATTACTTGGAATGTGAATTGGAACGAAATCGCCAATAGATAAGACCATTTTACAATTTGGGCCCAAGTTAGAAGCAGAGCCTAAGGTGTAAATTATCGATAGTCCATATCTCGGAAACTATAAGAGATAATGCAATTTGGCAACCGGCAATGTAATTAGCATGCCGAATATTACTTGGAATGTGAATTGGAACGAAATCGCCAATAGATAAGACCATTTTACAATTTGGGCCCAAGTTAGAAGCAGAGCCTAAGGTGTAAATTATCGATAGTCCATATCTCGGAAACTATAAGAGATAATGCAATTTGGCAACCGGCAATGTAATTAGCATGCCGAATATTACTTGGAATGTGAATTGGAACGAAATCGCCAATAGATAATACCATTTTACAATTTGGGCCCAAGTTAGAAGCAGAGCCTAAGGTGTAAATTATCGATAGTCCATATCTCGGAAACTATAAGAGATAATGCAATTTGGCAACCGGCAATGTAATTAGCATGCCGAATATTACTTGGAATGTGAATTGGAACGAAATCGCCAATAGATAAGACCATTTTACAATTTGGGCCCAAGTTAGAAGCAGAGCCTAAGGTGTAAATTATTGATAGTCCATATCTCGGAAACTATAAGAGATAATGCAATTTCGCAACCGGCAATGTAATTAGAATGCCGAATATCAGTTGGAATGTGAATTGGGACGAAATCGCCAATAGATAAGACCCTTTTACAATTTGGGCCCAAGTTAGAAGCAGAGCCTAAGGTGTAAATTATCGATAGTCCATATCTCGGAAACTATAAGAGATAATGCAATTTGGCAACCGGCAATGTAATTAGCATGCCGAATATTACTTGGAATGTGAATTGGAACGAAATCGCCAATAGATAAGACCATTTTACAATTTGGGCCCAAGTTAGAAGCAGAGCCTAAGGTGTAAATTATCGATAGTCCATATCTCGGAAACTATAAGAGATAATGCAATTTGGCAACCGGCAATGTAATTAGCATGCCGAATACTACTTGGAATGTGAATTGGAACGAAATCGCCAATAGGTAAGACCATTTTACAATTTGGGCCCAAGTTAGAAGCAGAGCCTAAGGTGTAAATTATCGATAGTCCATATCTCGGAAACTATAAGAGATAATTCAATTTGGCAACCGGCAATGTAATTAGCATGCCGAATATTACTTGGAATGTGAATTGGAACGAAATCGCCAATAGGTAAGACCATTTTACAATTTGGGCCCAAGTTAGAAGCAGAGCCTAAGGTGTAAATTATCGATAGTCCATATCTCGGAAACTATAAGAGATAATGCAATTTGACAACCGGCAATGTAATTAGTATGCCGAATATTACTTGGAATGTGAATTGGAACGAAATCGCCAATAGATAAGACCATTTTACAATTTGGGCCCAAGTTAGAAGCAGAGCCTAAGGTGTAAATTATCGATAGTCCATATCTCGGAAACTATAAGAGATAATGCAATTTGGCAACCGGCAATGTAATTAGCATGCCGAATATTAATTGGAATGTGAATTGGAACGAAATCGCCAATAGATAAGACCATTTTACAATTTGGGCCCAAGTTAGAAGCAGAGCCTAAGGTGTAAATAATCGATAGTCCATATCTCGGCAACTATAAGAGATAATGCAATTTGGCAACCGGCAATGTAATTAGCATGCCGAATATTACTTGGAATGTGAATTGGAACGAAATCGCCAATAGGTAAGACCATTTTACAATTTGGGCCCAAGTTAGAAGCAGAGCCTAAGGTGTAAATTATCGACAGTCCATATCTCGGAAACTATAAGAGATAATTCAATTTGGCAACCGACGATGTAATTAGCATGCCGAATATTACTTGGAATGTGAATTGGAACGAAATCGCCAATAGATAAGACCATTTTACAATTTGGGCCCAAGTTAGAAGCAGAGCCTAAGGTGTAAATTATTGATAGTCCATATCTCGGAAACTATAAGAGATAATGCAATTTGACCACCGGCAATGTAATTAGCATGCCGAATATTACTTGGAATGTGAATTGGAACGAAATCGCCAATAGAGAAGACCATTTTACAATTTGGGCCCAAGTTAGAAGCAGAGCCTAAGGTGTAAATTATCGATAGTCCATATCTCGGAAACTATAAGAGATAATGCAATTTGGCAACCGGCAATGTAATTAGCATGCCGAATATCACTTGGAATGTGAATTGGGACGAAATCGCCAATAGATAAGACCATTTTACAATTTGGGCCCAAGTTAGAAGCAGAGCCTAAGGTGTAAATTATCGATAGTCCATATCTCGGAAACTACAAGAGATAATGCAATTTGGCAACCGGCAATGTAATTAGCATGCCGAATATTACTTGGAATGTGAATTGGAACGAAATCGCCAATAGATAAGACCATTTTACAATTTGGGCCCAAGTTAGAAGCAGAGCCTAAGGTGTAAATTATCGATAGTCCATATCTCGGAAACTATAAGAGATAATGCAATTTGACAACCGGCAATGTAATTAGTATGCCGAATATTACTTGGAATGTGAATTGGAACGAAATCGCCAATAGATAAGACCATTTTACAATTTGGGCCCAAGTTAGAAGCAGAGCCTAAGGTGTAAATTATCGATAGTCCATATCTCGGAAACTATAAGAGATAATGCAATTTGGCAACCGGCAATGTAATTAGCATGCCGAATATTAATTGGAATGTGAATTGGAACGAAATCGCCAATAGATAAGACCATTTTACAATTTGGGCCCAAGTTAGAAGCAGAGCCTAAGGTGTAAATAATCGATAGTCCATATCTCGGCAACTATAAGAGATAATGCAATTTGGCAACCGGCAATGTAATTAGCATGCCGAATATTACTTGGAATGTGAATTGGAACGAAATCGCCAATAGGTAAGACCATTTTACAATTTGGGCCCAAGTTAGAAGCAGAGCCTAAGGTGTAAATTATCGACAGTCCATATCTCGGAAACTATAAGAGATAATTCAATTTGGCAACCGACAATGTAATTAGCATGCCGAATATTACTTGGAATGTGAATTGGAACGAAATCGCCAATAGATAAGACCATTTTACAATTTGGGCCCAAGTTAGAAGCAGAGCCTAAGGTGTAAATTATTGATAGTCCATATCTCGGAAACTATAAGAGATAATGCAATTTGACCACCGGCAATGTAATTAGCATGCCGAATATTACTTGGAATGTGAATTGGAACGAAATCGCCAATAGAGAAGACCATTTTACAATTTGGGCCCAAGTTAGAAGCAGAGCCTAAGGTGTAAATTATCGATAGTCCATATCTCGGAAACTATAAGAGATAATGCAATTTGGCAACCGGCAATGTAATTAGCATGCCGAATATCACTTGGAATGTGAATTGGGACGAAATCGCCAATAGATAAGACCATTTTACAATTTGGGCCCAAGTTAGAAGCAGAGCCTAAGGTGTAAATTATCGATAGTCCATATCTCGGAAACCATAAGAGATAATGCAATTTGGCAACCGGCAATGTAATTAGCATGCCGAATATTACTTGGAATGTGAATTGGAACGAAATCGCCAATAGATAAGACCATTTTACAATTTGGGCCCAAGTTAGAAGCAGAGCCTAAGGAGTAAATTATCGATAGTCCATATCTCGGAAACTATAAGAGATAATGCAATTTGGCAACCGGCAATGTAATTAGCATGCCGAATATTAATTGGAATGTGAATTGGAACGAAATCGCCAATAGATAAGACCATTTTACAATTTGGGCCCAAGTTAGAAGCAGAGCCTAAGGTGTAAATAATCGATAGTCCATATCTCGGAAACTATAAGAGATAATGCAATTTGGCAACCGGCAATGTAATTAGCATGCCGAATATTACTTGGAATGTGAATTGGAACGAAATCGCCAATAGATAAGACCATTTTACAATTTGGGCCCAAGTTAGAAGCGGAGCCTAAGGTGTAAATTATCGATAGTCCATATCTCGGAAACTATAAGAGATAATGCAATTTGGCAACCGGCAATGTAATTAGCATGCCGAATATTACTTGGAATGTGAATTGGAACGAAATTGCCAATAGATAAGACCATTTTACAATATGGGCCCAAGTTAGAAGCAGAGCCTAAGGTGTAAATTATCGATAGTCCATATCTCTGAAACTATAAGAGATAATGCAATTTCGCAACCGGCAATGTAATTAGCATGCCGAATATTACTTGGAATGTGAATTGGGACGAAATCGCCAATAGATAAGGCCATTTTACAATTTGGGCCCAAGTTAGAAGCAGAGCCTAAGGTGTAAATTATCGATAGTCCATATCTCGGAAACTATAAGAGATAATGCAATTTGGCAACCGGCAATGTAATTAGCATGCCGAATATTACTTGGAATGTGAATTGGAACGAAATCGCCAATAGATAAGACCATTTTACAATTTGGGCCCAAGTTAGAAGCAGAGCCTAAGGTGTAAATTATCGATAGTCCATATCTCGGAAACTATAAGAGATAATGCAATTTCGCAACCGGCAATGTAATTAGCATGCCGAATATTACTTGGAGTGTGAATTGGAACGAAATCGCCAATAGATAAGACCATTTTACAATTTGGGCCCAAGTTAGAAGCAGAGCCTAAGGTGTAAATAATCGATAGTCCATATCTCGGAAACTATAAGAGATAATGCAATTTGGCAACCGGCAATGTAATTAGCATGCCGAATATTACTTGGAATGTGAATTGGAACGAAATCGCCAATAGATAAGACCATTTTACAATTTGGGCCCAAGTTAGAAGCAGAGCCTAAGGTGTAAATTATCGATAGTCCATATCTCTGAAACTATAAGAGATAATGCAATTTGGTAACCGGCAATGTAATTAGCATGCCGAATATTACTTGGAATGTGAATTGGAACGAAATTGCCAATAGATAAGACCATTTTACAATTTGGGCCCAAGTTAGAAGCAGAGCCTAAGGTGTAAATTATCGATAGTCCATATCTCTGAAACTATAAGAGATAATGCAATTTCGCAACCGGCAATGTAATTAGCATGCCGAATATTACTTGGAATGTGAATTGGGACGAAATCGCCAATAGATAAGGCCATTTTACAATTTGGGCCCAAGTTAGAAGCAGAGCCTAAGGTGTAAATTATCGATAGTCCATATCTCGGAAACTATAAGAGATAATGCAATTTGGCAATCGGCAATGTAATTAGCATGCCGAATATTACTTGGAATGTGAATTGGAACGAAATCGCCAATAGATAAGACCATTTTACAATTTGGGCCCAAGTTAGAAGCAGAGCCTAAGGTGTAAATTATTGATAGTCCATATCTCGGAAACTATAAGAGATAATGCAATTTCGCAACCGGCAATGTAATTAGCATGCCGAATATTACTTGGAGTGTGAATTGGAACGAAATCGCCAATAGATAAGACCATTTTACAATTTGAGCCCAAGTTAGAAGCAGAGCCTAAGGTGTAAATTATCGATAGTCCATATCTCGGAAACTATAAGAGATAATGCAATTTGGCAACCGGCAATGTAATTAGCATGCCGAATATTACTTGGAATGTGAATTGGAACGAAATCGCCAATAGATAAGACCATTTTACAATTTGGGCCCAAGTTAGAAGCAGAGCCTAATGTGTAAATTATCGATAGTCCATATCTCGGAAACTATAAGAGATAATGCAATTTGGCAACCGGCAATGTAATTAGCATGCCGAATATTACTTGGAATGTGAATTGGAACGAAATCGCCAATAGATAAGACCATTTTACAATTTGGGCCCAAGTTAGAAGCAGAGCCTAAGGTGTAAATTATCGATAGTCCATATCTCGGAAACTATAAGAGATAATGCAATTTGGCAACCGGCAATGTAATTAGCATGCCGAATATTACTTGGAATGTGAATTGGAACGAAATCGCCAATAGATAAGACCATTTTACAATTTGGGCCCAAGTTAGAAGCAGAGCCTAAGGTGTAAATTATCGATAGTCCATATCTCGGAAACTATAAGAGATAATGCAATTTGGCAACCGGCAATGTAATTAGCATGCCGAATATTACTTGGAATGTGAATTGGAACGAAATCGCCAATAGATAAGACCATTTTACAATTTGGGCCCAAGTTAGAAGCAGAGCCTATGGTGTAAATTATCGATAGTCCATATCTCGGAAACTATAAGAGATAATGCAATTTGGCAACCGGCAATGTAATTAGCATGCCGAATATTACTTGGAATGTGAATTGGAACGAAATCGCCAATAGATAAGACCATTTTACAATTTGGGCCCAAGTTAGAAGCAGAGCCTAAGGTGTAAATTATCGATAGTCCATATCTCGGAAACTATAAGAGATAATGCAATTTGGCAACCGGCAATGTAATTAGCATGCCGAATATTACTTGGAATGTGAATTGGAACGAAATCGCCAATAGATAAGACCATTTTACAATTTGGGCCCAAGTTAGAAGCAGAGCCTAAGGTGTAAATTATCGATAGTCCATATCTCGGAAACTATAAGAGATAATGCAATTTGGCAACCGGCAATGTAATTAGCATGCCGAATATTACTTGGAATGTGAATTGGAACGAAATTGCCAATAGATAAGACCATTTTACAATTTGGGCCCAAGTTAGAAGCAGAGCCTAAGGTGTAAATTATCGATAGTCCATATCTCTGAAACTATAAGAGATAATGCAATTTCGCAACCGGCAATGTAATTAGCATGCCGAATATTACTTGGAATGTGAATTGGGACGAAATCGCCAATAGATAAGGCCATTTTACAATTTGGGCCCAAGTTAGAAGCAGAGCCTAAGGTGTAAATTATCGATAGTCCATATCTCGGAAACTATAAGAGATAATGCAATTTGGCAACCGGCAATGTAATTAGCATGCCGAATATTACTTGGAATGTGAATTGGAACGAAATCGCCAATAGATAAGACCATTTTACAATTTGGGCCCAAGTTAGAAGCAGAGCCTAAGGTGTAAATTATCGATAGTCCATATCTCGGAAACTATAAGAGATAATGCAATTTGGCAACCGGCAATGTAATTAGCATGCCGAATATTACTTGGAATGTGAATTGGAACGAAATCGCCAATAGATAAGACCATTTTACAATTTGGGCCCAAGTTAGAAGCAGAGCCTAAGGTGTAAATTATCGATAGTCCATATCTCGGAAACTATAAGAGATAATGCAATTTGGCAACCGGCAATGTAATTAGCATGCCGAATATTACTTGGAATGTGAATTGGAACGAAATCGCCAATAGATAAGACCATTTTACAATTTGGGCCCAAGTTAGAAGCAGAGCCTATGGTGTAAATTATCGATAGTCCATATCTCGGAAACTATAAGAGATAATGCAATTTGGCAACCGGCAATGTAATTAGCATGCCGAATATTACTTGGAATGTGAATTGGAACGAAATCGCCAATAGATAAGACCATTTTACAATTTGGGCCCAAGTTAGAAGCAGAGCCTAAGGTGTAAATTATCGATAGTCCATATCTCGGAAACTATAAGAGATAATGCAATTTGGCAACCGGCAATGTAATTAGCATGCCGAATATTACTTGGAATGTGAATTGGAACGAAATCGCCAATAGATAAGACCATTTTACAATTTGGGCCCAAGTTAGAAGCAGAGCCTAAGGTGTAAATTATCGATAGTCCATATCTCGGAAACTATAAGAGATAATGCAATTTGGCAACCGGCAATGTAATTAGCATGCCGAATATTACTTGGAATGTGAATTGGAACGAAATTGCCAATAGATAAGACCATTTTACAATTTGGGCCCAAGTTAGAAGCAGAGCCTAAGGTGTAAATTATCGATAGTCCATATCTCTGAAACTATAAGAGATAATGCAATTTCGCAACCGGCAATGTAATTAGCATGCCGAATATTACTTGGAATGTGAATTGGGACGAAATCGCCAATAGATAAGGCCATTTTACAATTTGGGCCCAAGTTAGAAGCAGAGCCTAAGGTGTAAATTATCGATAGTCCATATCTCGGAAACTATAAGAGATAATGCAATTTGGCAACCGGCAATGTAATTAGCATGCCGAATATTACTTGGAATGTGAATTGGAACGAAATCGCCAATAGATAAGACCATTTTACAATTTGGGCCCAAGTTAGAAGCAGAGCCTAAGGTGTAAATTATTGATAGTCCATATCTCGGAAACTATAAGAGATAATGCAATTTCGGAACCGGCAATGTAATTAGCATGCCGAATATTACTTGGAGTGTGAATTGGAACGAAATCGCCAATAGATAAGACCATTTTACAATTTGGGCCCAAGTTAGAAGCAGAGCCTAAGGTGTAAATTATCGATAGTCCATATCTCGGAAACTATAAGAGATAATGCAATTTGGCAACCGGCAATGTAATTAGCATGCCGAATATTACTTGGAATGTGAATTGGAACGAAATTGCCAATAGATAAGACCATTTTACAATTTGGGCCCAAGTTAGAAGCAGAGCCTAAGGTGTAAATTATCGATAGTCCATATCTCGGAAACTATAAGAGATAATGCAATTTGGCAACCGGCAATGTTATTAGCATGCCGAATATTACTTGGAATGTGAATTGGAACGAAATCGCCAATAGATAAGACCATTTTACAATTTGGGCCCAAGTTAGAAGCAGAGCCAAAGGTGTAAATTATCGATAGTCCATATCTCGGAAACTATAAGAGATAATGCAATTTGGCAACCGGCAATGTAATTAGCATGCCGAATATTACTTGGAATGTGAATTGGAACGAAATCGCCAATAGATAAGACCATTTTACAATTTGGGCCCAAGTTAGAAGCAGAGCCTAAGGTGTAAATTATCGATAGTCCATATCTCGAAAACTATAAGAGATAATGCAATTTGGCAACCGGCAATGTAATTAGCATGCCGAATATTACTTGGAATGTGAATTGGAACGAAATCGCCAATAGATAAGACCATTTTACAATTTGGGCCCAAGTTAGAAGCAGAGCCTAAGGTGTAAATTATCGATAGTCCATATCTCGGAAACTATAAGAGATAATGCAATTTGGCAACCGGCAATGTAATTAGCATGCCGAATATTACTTGGAATGTGAATTGGAACGAAATCGCCAATAGATAAGACCATTTTACAATTTGGGCCCAAGTTAGAAGCAGAGCCTAAGGTGTAAATTATCGATAGTCCATATCTCGGAAACTATAAGAGATAATGCAATTTGGCAACCGGCAATGTAATTAGTATGCCGAATATTACTTGGAATGTGAATTGGAACGAAATCGCCAATAGATAAGACCATTTTACAATTTGGGCCCAAGTTAGAAGCAGAGCCTATGGTGTAAATTATCGATAGTCCATATCTCGGAAACTATAAGAGATAATGCAATTTGGCAACCGGCAATGTAATTAGCATGCCGAATATTACTTGGAATGTGAATTGGAACGAAATCGCCAATAGATAAGACCATTTTACAATTTGGGCCCAAGTTAGAAGCAGAGCCTAAGGTGTAAATTATCGATAGTCCATATCTCGGAAACTATAAGAGATAATGCAATTTGGCAACCGGCAATGTAATTAGCATGCCGAATATTACTTGGAATGTGAATTGGAACGAAATCGCCAATAGATAAGACCATTTTACAATTTGGGCCCAAGTTAGAAGCAGAGCCTAAGGTGTAAATTATCGATAGTCCATATCTCGGAAACTATAAGAGATAATGCAATTTGGCAACCGGCAATGTAATTAGCATGCCGAATATTACTTGGAATGTGAATTGGAACGAAATTGCCAATAGATAAGACCATTTTACAATTTGGGCCCAAGTTAGAAGCAGAGCCTAAGGTGTAAATTATCGATAGTCCATATCTCTGAAACTATAAGAGATAATGCAATTTCGCAACCGGCAATGTAATTAGCATGCCGAATATTACTTGGAATGTGAATTGGGACAAAATCGCCAATAGATAAGACCATTTTACAATTTGGGCCCAAGTTAGAAGCAGAGCCTAAGGTGTAAATTATCGATAGTCCATATCTCGGAAACTATAAGAGATAATGCAATTTGGCAACCGGCAATGTAATTAGCATGCCGAATATTACTTGGAATGTGAATTGGAACGAAATCGCCAATAGATAAGACCATTTTACAATTTGGGCCCAAGTTAGAAGCAGAGCCTAAGGTGTAAATTATCGATAGTCCATATCTCGGAAACTATAAGAGATAATGCAATTTGGCAACCGGCAATGTAATTAGCATGCCGAATATTACTTGGAATGTGAATTGGAACGAAATCGCCAATAGATAAGACCATTTTACAATTTGGGCCCAAGTTAGAAGCAGAGCCTATGGTGTAAATTATCGATAGTCCATATCTCGGAAACTATAAGAGATAATGCAATTTGGCAACCGGCAATGTAATTAGCATGCCGAATATTACTTGGAATGTGAATTGGAACGAAATCGCCAATAGATAAGACCATTTTACAATTTGGGCCCAAGTTAGAAGCAGAGCCTAAGGTGTAAATTATCGATAGTCCATATCTCGGAAACTATAAGAGATAATGCAATTTGGCAACCGGCAATGTAATTAGCATGCCGAATATTACTTGGAATGTGAATTGGAACGAAATCGCCAATAGATAAGACCATTTTACAATTTGGGCCCAAGTTAGAAGCAGAGCCTAAGGTGTAAATTATCGATAGTCCATATCTCGGAAACTATAAGAGATAATGCAATTTGGCAACCGGCAATGTAATTAGCATGCCGAATATTACTTGGAATGTGAATTGGAACGAAATTGCCAATAGATAAGACCATTTTACAATTTGGGCCCAAGTTAGAAGCAGAGCCTAAGGTGTAAATTATCGATAGTCCATATCTCTGAAACTATAAGAGATAATGCAATTTCGCAACCGGCAATGTAATTAGCATGCCGAATATTACTTGGAATGTGAATTGGGACGAAATCGCCAATAGATAAGGCCATTTTACAATTTGGGCCCAAGTTAGAAGCAGAGCCTAAGGTGTAAATTATCGATAGTCCATATCTCTGAAACTATAAGAGATAATGCAATTTCGCAACCGGCAATGTAATTAGCATGCTGAATATTACTTGGAATGTGAATTGGGACGAAATCGCCAATAGATAAGGCCATTTTACAATTTGGGCCCAAGTTAGAAGCAGAGCCTAAGGTGTAAATTATCGATAGTCCATATCTCGGAAACTATAAGAGATAATGCAATTTGGCAACCGGCAATGTAATTAGCATGCCGAATATTACTTGGAATGTGAATTGGAACGAAATCGCCAATAGATAAGACCATTTTACAATTTGGGCCCAAGATAGAAGCAGAGCCTAAGGTGTAAATTATTGATAGTCCATATCTCGGAAACTATAAGAGATAATGCAATTTCGCAACCGGCAATGTAATTAGCATGCCGAATATTACTTGGAGTGTGAATTGGAACGAAATCGCCAATAGATAAGACCATTTTACAATTTGGGCCCAAGTTAGAAGCAGAGCCTAAGGTGTAAATTATCGATAGTCCATATCTCGGAAACTATAAGAGATAATGCAATTTGGCAACCGGCAATGTAATTAGCATGCCGAATATTACTTGGAATGTGAATTGGAACGAAATTGCCAATAGATAAGACCATTTTACAATTTGGGCCCAAGTTAGAAGCAGAGCCTAAGGTGTAAATTATCGATAGTCCATATCTCGGAAACTATAAGAGATAATGCAATTTGGCAACCGGCAATGTTATTAGCATGCCGAATATTACTTGGAATGTGAATTGGAACGAAATCGCCAATAGATAAGGCCATTTTACAATTTGGGCCCAAGTTAGAAGCAGAGCCAAAGGTGTAAATTATCGATAGTCCATATCTCGGAAACTATAAGAGATAATGCAATTTGGCAACCGGCAATGTAATTAGCATGCCGAATATTACTTGGAATATGAATTGGAACGAAATCGCCAATAGATAAGATCATTTTACAATTTGGGCCCAAGTTAGAAGCAGAGCCTAAGGTGTAAATTATCGATAGTCCATATCTCGGAAACTATAAGAGATAATGCAATTTGGCAACCGGCAATGTAATTAGCATGCCGAATATTACTTGGAATGTGAATTGGAACGAAATCGCCAATAGATAAGACCATTTTACAATTTGGGCCCAAGTTAGAAGCAGAGCCTAAGGTGTAAATAATCGATAGTCCATATCTCGGAAACTATAAGAGATAATGCAATTTGGCAACCGGCAATGTAATTAGCATGCCGAATATTACTTGGAATGTGAATTGGAACGAAATCGCCAATAGATAAGACCATTTTACAATTTGGGCCCAAGTTAGAAGCGGAGCCTAAGGTGTAAATTATCGATAGTCCATATCTCGGAAACTATAAGAGATAATGCAATTTGGCAACCGGCAATGTAATTAGCATGCCGAATATTACTTGGAATGTGAATTGGAACGAAATCGCCAATAGATAAGACCATTTTACAATTTGGGCCCAAGTTAGAAGCGGAGCCTAAGGTGTAAATTATCGATAGTCCATATCTCGGAAACTATAAGAGATAATGCAATTTGGCAACCGGCAATGTAATTAGCATGCCGAATATTACTTGGAATGTGAATTGGAACGAAATTGCCAATAGATAAGACCATTTTACAATATGGGCCCAAGTTAGAAGCAGAGCCTAAGGTGTAAATTATCGATAGTCCATATCTCTGAAACTATAAGAGATAATGCAATTTCGCAACCGGCAATGTAATTAGCATGCCGAATATTACTTGGAATGTGAATTGGGACGAAATCGCCAATAGATAAGGCCATTTTACAATTTGGGCCCAAGTTAGAAGCAGAGCCTAAGGTGTAAATTATCGATAGTCCATATCTCGGAAACTATAAGAGATAATGCAATTTGGCAACCGGCAATGTAATTAGCATGCCGAATATTACTTGGAATGTGAATTGGAACGAAATCGCCAATAGATAAGACCATTTTACAATTTGGGCCCAAGTTAGAAGCAGAGCCTAAGGTGTAAATTATCGATAGTCCATATCTCTGAAACTATAAGAGATAATGCAATTTCGCAACCGGCAATGTAATTAGCATGCCGAATATTACTTGGAATGTGAATTGGGACAAAATCGCCAATAGATAAGACCATTTTACAATTTGGGCCCAAGTTAGAAGCAGAGCCTAAGGTGTAAATTATCGATAGTCCATATCTCGGAAACTATAAGAGATAATGCAATTTGGCAACCGGCAATGTAATTAGCATGCCGAATATTACTTGGAATGTGAATTGGAACGAAATCGCCAATAGATAAGACCATTTTACAATTTGGGCCCAAGTTAGAAGCAGAGCCTAAGGTGTAAATTATCGATAGTCCATATCTCGGAAACTATAAGAGATAATGCAATTTGGCAACCGGCAATGTAATTAGAATGCCGAATATTACTTGGAATGTGAATTGGAACGAAATCGCCAATAGATAAGACCATTTTACAATTTGGGCCCAAGTTAGAAGCAGAGCCTAAGGTGTAAATTATCGATAGTCCATATCTCGGAAACTATAAGAGATAATGCAATTTGGCAACCGGCAATGTAATTAGCATGCCGAATATTACTTGGAATGTGAATTGGAACGAAATCGCCAATAGATAAGACCATTTTACAATTTGGGCCCAAGTTAGAAGCAGAGCCTATGGTGTAAATTATCGATAGTCCATATCTCGGAAACTATAAGAGATAATGCAATTTGGCAACCGGCAATGTAATTAGCATGCCGAATATTACTTGGAATGTGAATTGGAACGAAATCGCCAATAGATAAGACCATTTTACAATTTGGGCCCAAGTTAGAAGCAGAGCCTAAGGTGTAAATTATCGATAGTCCATATCTCGGAAACTATAAGAGATAATGCAATTTGGCAACCGGCAATGTAATTAGCATGCCGAATATTACTTGGAATGTGAATTGGAACGAAATCGCCAATAGATAAGACCATTTTACAATTTGGGACCAAGTTAGAAGCAGAGCCTAAGGTGTAAATTATCGATAGTCCATATCTCGGAAACTATAAGAGATAATGCAATTTGGCAACCGGCAATGTAATTAGCATGCCGAATATTACTTGGAATGTGAATTGGAACGAAATTGCCAATAGATAAGACCATTTTACAATTTGGGCCCAAGTTAGAAGCAGAGCCTAAGGTGTAAATTATCGATAGTCCATATCTCGGAAACTATAAGAGATAATGCAATTTGGCAACCGGCAATGTAATTAGCATGCCGAATATTACTTGGAATGTGAATTGGAACGAAATCGCCAATAGATAAGACCATTTTACAATTTGGGCCCAAGTTAGAAGCAGAGCCTAAGGTGTAAATTATCGATAGTCCATATCTCGGAAACTATAAGAGATAATGCAATTTGGCAACCGGCAATGTAATTAGCATGCCGAATATTACTTGGAATGTGAATTGGAACGAAATCGCCAATAGATAAGACCATTTTACAATTTGGGCCCAAGTTAGAAGCAGAGCCTAAGGTGTAAATTATTGATAGTCCATATCTCGGAAACTATAAGAGATAATGCAATTTCGCAACCGGCAATGTAATTAGCATGCCGAATATTACTTGGAGTGTGAATTGGAACGAAATCGCCAATAGATAAGACCATTTTACAATTTGGGCCCAAGTTAGAAGCAGAGCCTAAGGTGTAAATTATCGATAGTCCATATCTCGGAAACTATAAGAGATAATGCAATTTGGCAACCGGCAATGTAATTAGCATGCCGAATATTACTTGGAATGTGAATTGGAACGAAATTGCCAATAGATAAGACCATTTTACAATTTGGGCCCAAGTTAGAAGCAGAGCCTAAGGTGTAAATTATCGATAGTCCATATCTCGGAAACTATAAGAGATAATGCAATTTGGCAACCGGCAATGTTATTAGCATGCCGAATATTACTTGGAATGTGAATTGGAACGAAATCGCCAATAGATAAGACCATTTTACAATTTGGGCCCAAGTTAGAAGCAGAGCCAAAGGTGTAAATTATCGATAGTCCATATCTCGGAAACTATAAGAGATAATGCAATTTGGCAACCGGCAATGTAATTAGCATGCCGAATATTACTTGGAATATGAATTGGAACGAAATCGCCAATAGATAAGACCATTTTACAATTTGGGCCCAAGTTAGAAGCAGAGCCTAAGGTGTAAATTATCGATAGTCCATATCTCGGAAACTATAAGAGATAATGCAATTTGGCAACCGGCAATGTAATTAGCATGCCGAATATTACTTGGAATGTGAATTGGAACGAAATCGCCAATAGATAAGACCATTTTACAATTTGGGCCCAAGTTAGAAGCAGAGCCTAAGGTGTAAATAATCGATAGTCCATATCTCGGAAACTATAAGAGATAATGCAATTTGGCAACCGGCAATGTAATTAGCATGCCGAATATTACTTGGAATGTGAATTGGAACGAAATCGCCAATAGATAAGACCATTTTACAATTTGGGCCCAAGTTAGAAGCGGAGCCTAAGGTGTAAATTATCGATAGTCCATATCTCGGAAACTATAAGAGATAATGCAATTTGGCAACCGGCAATGTAATTAGCATGCCGAATATTACTTGGAATGCGAATTGGAACGAAATCGCCAATAGATAAGACCATTTTACAATTTGGGCCCAAGTTAGAAGCGGAGCCTAAGGTGTAAATTATCGATAGTCCATATCTCGGAAACTATAAGAGATAATGCAATTTGGCAACCGGCAATGTAATTAGCATGCCGAATATTACTTGGAATGTGAATTGGAACGAAATTGCCAATAGATAAGACCATTTTACAATATGGGCCCAAGTTAGAAGCAGAGCCTAAGGTGTAAATTATCGATAGTCCATATCTCTGAAACTATAAGAGATAATGCAATTTCGCAACCGGCAATGTAATTAGCATGCCGAATATTACTTGGAATGTGAATTGGGACGAAATCGCCAATAGATAAGGCCATTTTACAATTTGGGCCCAAGTTAGAAGCAGAGCCTAAGGTGTAAATTATCGATAGTCCATATCTCGGAAACTATAAGAGATAATGCAATTTGGCAACCGGCAATGTAATTAGCATGCCGAATATTACTTGGAATGTGAATTGGAACGAAATCGCCAATAGATAAGACCATTTTACAATTTGGGCCCAAGTTAGAAGCAGAGCCTAAGGTGTAAATTATCGATAGTCCATATCTCGGAAACTATAAGAGATAATGCAATTTCGCAACCGGCAATGTAATTAGCATGCCGAATATTACTTGGAGTGTGAATTGGAACGAAATCGCCAATAGATAAGACCATTTTACAATTTGGGCCCAAGTTAGAAGCAGAGCCTAAGGTGTAAATAATCGATAGTCCATATCTCGGAAACTATAAGAGATAATGCAATTTGGCAACCGGCAATGTAATTAGCATGCCGAATATTACTTGGAATGTGAATTGGAACGAAATCGCCAATAGATAAGACCATTTTACAATTTGGGCCCAAGTTAGAAGCAGAGCCCAAGGTGTAAATTATCGATAGTCCATATCTCGGAAACTATAAGAGATAATGCAATTTGGCAACCGGCAATGTAATTAGCATGCCGAATATTACTTGGAATGTGAATTGGAACGAAATCGCCAATAGATAAGACCATTTTACAATTTGGGCCCAAGTTAGAAGCAGAGCCTAAGGTGTAAATTATCGATAGTCCATATCTCTGAAACTATAAGAGATAATGCAATTTGGTAACCGGCAATGTAATTAGCATGCCGAATATTACTTGGAATGTGAATTGGAACGAAATTGCCAATAGATAAGACCATTTTACAATTTGGGCCCAAGTTAGAAGCAGAGCCTAAGGTGTAAATTATCGATAGTCCATATCTCTGAAACTATAAGAGATAATGCAATTTCGCAACCGGCAATGTAATTAGCATGCCGAATATTACTTGGAATGTGAATTGGGACGAAATCGCCAATAGATAAGGCCATTTTACAATTTGGGCCCAAGTTAGAAGCAGAGCCTAAGGTGTAAATTATCGATAGTCCATATCTCGGAAACTATAAGAGATAATGCAATTTGGCAATCGGCAATGTAATTAGCATGCCGAATATTACTTGGAATGTGAATTGGAACGAAATCGCCAATAGATAAGACCATTTTACAATTTGGGCCCAAGTTAGAAGCAGAGCCTAAGGTGTAAATAATTGATAGTCCATATCTCGGAAACTATAAGAGATAATGCAATTTCGCAACCGGCAATGTAATTAGCATGCCGAATATTACTTGGAGTGTGAATTGGAACGAAATCGCCAATAGATAAGACCATTTTACAATTTGAGCCCAAGTTAGAAGCAGAGCCTAAGGTGTAAATTATCGATAGTCCATATCTCGGAAACTATAAGAGATAATGCAATTTGGCAACCGGCAATGTAATTAGCATGCCGAATATTACTTGGAATGTGAATTGGAACGAAATCGCCAATAGATAAGACCATTTTACAATTTGGGCCCAAGTTAGAAGCAGAGCCTAAGGTGTAAATTATCGATAGTCCATATCTCGGAAACTATAAGAGATAATGCAATTTGGCAACCGGCAATGTAATTAGCATGCCGAATATTACTTGGAATGTGAATTGGAACGAAATCGCCAATAGATAAGACCATTTTACAATTTGGGCCCAAGTTAGAAGCAGAGCCTAAGGTGTAAATTATCGATAGTCCATATCTCGGAAACTATAAGAGATAATGCAATTTGGCAACCGGCAATGTAATTAGCATGCCGAATATTACTTGGAATGTGAATTGGAACGAAATCGCCAATAGATAAGACCATTTTACAATTTGGGCCCAAGTTAGAAGCAGAGCCTAAGGTGTAAATTATCGATAGTCCATATCTCGGAAACTATAAGAGATAATGCAATTTGGCAACCGGCAATGTAATTAGCATGCCGAATATTACTTGGAATGTGAATTGGAACGAAATCGCCAATAGATAAGACCATTTTACAATTTGGGCCCAAGTTAGAAGCAGAGCCTAAGGTGTAAATTATCGATAGTCCATATCTCGGAAACTATAAGAGATAATGCAATTTGGCAACCGGCAATGTAATTAGCATGCCGAATATTACTTGGAATGTGAATTGGAACGAAATTGCCAATAGATAAGACCATTTTACAATTTGGGCCCAAGTTAGAAGCAGAGCCTAAGGTGTAAATTATCGATAGTCCATATCTCTGAAACTATAAGAGATAATGCAATTTCGCAACCGGCAATGTAATTAGCATGCCGAATATTACTTGGAATGTGAATTGGGACGAAATCGCCAATAGATAAGGCCATTTTACAATTTGGGCCCAAGTTAGAAGCAGAGCCTAAGGTGTAAATTATCGATAGTCCATATCTCGGAAACTATAAGAGATAATGCAATTTGGCAACCGGCAATGTAATTAGCATGCCGAATATTACTTGGAATGTGAATTGGAACGAAATCGCCAATAGATAAGACCATTTTACAATTTGGGCCCAAGTTAGAAGCAGAGCCTAAGGTGTAAATTATCGATAGTCCATATCTCGGAAACTATAAGAGATAATGCAATTTGGCAACCGGCAATGTAATTAGCATGCCGAATATTACTTGGAATGTGAATTGGAACGAAATCGCCAATAGATAAGACCATTTTACAATTTGGGCCCAAGTTAGAAGCAGAGCCTAAGGTGTAAATTATCGATAGTCCATATCTCGGAAACTATAAGAGATAATGCAATTTGGCAACCGGCAATGTAATTAGCATGCCGAATATTACTTGGAATGTGAATTGGAACGAAATCGCCAATAGATAAGACCATTTTACAATTTGGGCCCAAGTTAGAAGCAGAGCCTATGGTGTAAATTATCGATAGTCCATATCTCGGAAACTATAAGAGATAATGCAATTTGGCAACCGGCAATGTAATTAGCATGCCGAATATTACTTGGAATGTGAATTGGAACGAAATCGCCAATAGATAAGACCATTTTACAATTTGGGCCCAAGTTAGAAGCAGAGCCTAAGGTGTAAATTATCGATAGTCCATATCTCGGAAACTATAAGAGATAATGCAATTTGGCAACCGGCAATGTAATTAGCATGCCGAATATTACTTGGAATGTGAATTGGAACGAAATCGCCAATAGATAAGACCATTTTACAATTTGGGCCCAAGTTAGAAGCAGAGCCTAAGGTGTAAATTATCGATAGTCCATATCTCGGAAACTATAAGAGATAATGCAATTTGGCAACCGGCAATGTAATTAGCATGCCGAATATTACTTGGAATGTGAATTGGAACGAAATTGCCAATAGATAAAACCATTTTACAATTTGGGCCCAAGTTAGAAGCAGAGCCTAAGGTGTAAATTATCGATAGTCCATATCTCTGAAACTATAAGAGATAATGCAATTTCGCAACCGGCAATGTAATTAGCATGCCGAATATTACTTGGAATGTGAATTGGGACGAAATCGCCAATAGATAAGGCCATTTTACAATTTGGGCCCAAGTTAGAAGCAGAGCCTAAGGTGTAAATTATCGATAGTCCATATCTCGGAAACTATAAGAGATAATGCAATTTGGCAACCGGCAATGTAATTAGCATGCCGAATATTACTTGGAATGTGAATTGGAACGAAATCGCCAATAGATAAGACCATTTTACAATTTGGGCCCAAGTTAGAAGCAGAGCCTAAGGTGTAAATTATTGATAGTCCATATCTCGGAAACTATAAGAGATAATGCAATTTGGCAACCGGCAATGTAATTAGCATGCCGAATATTACTTGGAATGTGAATTGGAACGAAATCGCCAATAGATAAGACCATTTTACAATTTGGGCCCAAGTTAGAAGCAGAGCCTAAGGTGTAAATTATTGATAGTCCATATCTCGGAAACTATAAGAGATAATGCAATTTCGCAACCGGCAATGTAATTAGCATGCCGAATATTACTTGGAATGTGAATTGGAACGAAATCGCCAATAGATAAGACCATTTAACAATTTGGGCCCAAGTTAGAAGCAGAGCCTAAGGTGTAAATTATCGATAGTCCATATCTCGGAAACTATAAGAGATAATGCAATTTGGCAACCGGCAATGTAATTAGCATGCCGAATATTACTTGGAATGTGAATAGGAACGAAATTGCCAATAGATAAGACCATTTTACAATTTGGGCCCAAGTTAGAAGCAGAGCCTAAGGTGTAAATTATCGATAGTCCATATCTCGGAAACTATAAGAGATAATGCAATTTGGCAACCGGCAATGTTATTAGCATGCCGAATATTACTTGGAATGTGAATTGGAACGAAATCGCCAATAGATAAGACCATTTTACAATTTGGGCCCAAGTTAGAAGCAGAGCCAAAGGTGTAAATTATCGATAGTCCATATCTCGGAAACTATAAGAGATAATGCAATTTGGCAACCGGCAATGTAATTAGCATGCCGAATATTACTTGGAATGTGAATTGGAACGAAATCGCCAATAGATAAGACCATTTTACAATTTGGGCCCAAGTTAGAAGCAGAGCCTAAGGTGTAAATTATCGATAGTCCATATCTCGGAAACTATAAGAGATAATGCAATTTGGCAACCGGCAATGTAATTAGCATGCCGAATATTACTTGGAATGTGAATTGGAACGAAATCGCCAATAGATAAGACCATTTTACAATTTGGGCCCAAGTTAGAAGCAGAGCCTAATGTGTAAATTATTGATAGTCCATATCTCGGAAACTATAAGAGATAATGCAATTTGGCAACCGGCAATGTAATTAGCATGCCGAATATTACTTGGAATGTGAATTGGAACAAAATCGCCAATAGATAAGACCATTTTACAATTTGGGCCCAAGTTAGAAGCAGAGCCTAAGGTGTAAATTATCGATAGTCCATATCTCGGAAACTATAAGAGATAATGCAATTTGGCAACCGGCAATGTAATTAGCATGCCGAATATTACTTGGAATGTGAATTGGAACGAAATCGCCAATAGATAAGACCATTTTACAATTTGGGCCCAAGTTAGAAGCAGAGCCTAAGGTGTAAATTATCGATAGTCCATATCTCGGAAACTATAAGAGATAATGCAATTTGGCAACCGGTAATGTAATTAGCATGCCGAATATTACTTGGAATGTGAATTGCAACGAAATCGCCAATAGATAAGACCATTTTACAATTTGGGCCCAACTTAGAAGCAGAGCCTAAGGTGTAAATTATCGATAGTCCATATCTCGGAAACTATAAGAGGTAATGCAATTTGGCAACCGGCAATGTAATTAGCATGCCGAATATTACTTGGAATGTAAATTGGAACGAAATCGCCAATAGATAAGACCATTTTACAATTTGGGCCCAAGTTAGAAGCAGAGCCTAAGGTGTAAATTATTGATAGTCCATATCTCGGAAACTATAAGAGATAATGCAATTTCGCAACCGGCAATGTAATTAGCATGCCGAATATCACTTGGAATGTGAATTGGGACGAAATCGCCAATAGATAAGACCATTTTACAATTTGGGCCCAAGTTAGAAGCAGAGCCTAAGGTGTAAATTATCGATAGTCCATATCTCGGAAACCATAAGAGATAATGCAATTTGGCAACCGGCAATGTAATTAGCATGCCGAATATTACTTGGGATGTGAATTGGAACGAAATCGCCAATAGATAAGACCATTTTACAATTTGGGCCCAAGTTAGAAGCAGAGCCTAAGGTGTAAATTATCGATAGTCCATATCTCGGAAACTATAAGAGATAATGCAATTTGGCAACCGGCAATGTAATTAGCATGCCGAATATTACTTGGAATGTGAATTGGAACGAAATCGCCAATAGATAAGACCATTTTACAATTTGGGCCCAAGTTAGAAGCAGAGCCTAAGGTGTAAATTATCGATAGTCCATATCTCGGAAACTATAAGAGATAATGCAATTTGGCAACCGGCAATGTAATTAGCATGCCGAATATTACTTGGAATGTGAATTGGAACGAAATCGCCAATAGATAAGACCATTTTACAATTTGGGCCCAAGTTAGAAGCAGAGCCTAAGGTGTAAATTATCGATAGTCCATATCTCGGAAACTATAAGAGATAATGCAATTTGGCAACCGGCAATGTAATTAGCATGCCGAATATTACTTGGAATGTGAATTGGAACGAAATTGCCAATAGATAAAACCATTTTACAATTTGGGCCCAAGTTAGAAGCAGAGCCTAAGGTGTAAATTATCGATAGTCCATATCTCTGAAACTATAAGAGATAATGCAATTTCGCAACCGGCAATGTAATTAGCATGCCGAATATTACTTGGAATGTGAATTGGGACGAAATCGCCAATAGATAAGGCCATTTTACAATTTGGGCCCAAGTTAGAAGCAGAGCCTAAGGTGTAAATTATCGATAGTCCATATCTCGGAAACTATAAGAGATAATGCAATTTGGCAACCGGCAATGTAATTAGCATGCCGAATATTACTTGGAATGTGAATTGGAACGAAATCGCCAATAGATAAGACCATTTTACAATTTGGGCCCAAGTTAGAAGCAGAGCCTAAGGTGTAAATTATTGATAGTCCATATCTCGGAAACTATAAGAGATAATGCAATTTGGCAACCGGCAATGTAATTAGCATGCCGAATATTACTTGGAATGTGAATTGGAACGAAATCGCCAATAGATAAGACCATTTTACAATTTGGGCCCAAGTTAGAAGCAGAGCCTAAGGTGTAAATTATTGATAGTCCATATCTCGGAAACTATAAGAGATAATGCAATTTCGCAACCGGCAATGTAATTAGCATGCCGAATATTACTTGGAATGTGAATTGGAACGAAATCGCCAATAGATAAGACCATTTTACAATTTGGGCCCAAGTTAGAAGCAGAGCCTAAGGTGTAAATTATCGATAGTCCATATCTCGGAAACTATAAGAGATAATGCAATTTGGCAACCGGCAATGTAATTAGCATGCCGAATATTACTTGGAATGTGAATAGGAACGAAATTGCCAATAGATAAGACCATTTTACAATTTGGGCCCAAGTTAGAAGCAGAGCCTAAGGTGTAAATTATCGATAGTCCATATCTCGGAAACTATAAGAGATAATGCAATTTGGCAACCGGCAATGTTATTAGCATGCCGAATATTACTTGGAATGTGAATTGGAACGAAATCGCCAATAGATAAGACCATTTTACAATTTGGGCCCAAGTTAGAAGCAGAGCCAAAGGTGTAAATTATCGATAGTCCATATCTCGGAAACTATAAGAGATAATGCAATTTGGCAACCGGCAATGTAATTAGCATGCCGAATATTACTTGGAATGTGAATTGGAACGAAATCGCCAATAGATAAGACCATTTTACAATTTGGGCCCAAGTTAGAAGCAGAGCCTAAGGTGTAAATTATCGATAGTCCATATCTCGGAAACTATAAGAGATAATGCAATTTGGCAACCGGCAATGTAATTAGCATGCCGAATATTACTTGGAATGTGAATTGGAACGAAATCGCCAATAGATAAGACCATTTTACAATTTGGGCCCAAGTTAGAAGCAGAGCCTAATGTGTAAATTATTGATAGTCCATATCTCGGAAACTATAAGAGATAATGCAATTTGGCAACCGGCAATGTAATTAGCATGCCGAATATTACTTGGAATGTGAATTGGAACAAAATCGCCAATAGATAAGACCATTTTACAATTTGGGCCCAAGTTAGAAGCAGAGCCTAAGGTGTAAATTATCGATAGTCCATATCTCGGAAACTATAAGAGATAATGCAATTTGGCAACCGGCAATGTAATTAGCATGCCGAATATTACTTGGAATGTGAATTGGAACGAAATCGCCAATAGATAAGACCATTTTACAATTTGGGCCCAAGTTAGAAGCAGAGCCTAAGGTGTAAATTATCGATAGTCCATATCTCGGAAACTATAAGAGATAATGCAATTTGGCAACCGGTAATGTAATTAGCATGCCGAATATTACTTGGAATGTGAATTGCAACGAAATCGCCAATAGATAAGACCATTTTACAATTTGGGCCCAACTTAGAAGCAGAGCCTAAGGTGTAAATTATCGATAGTCCATATCTCGGAAACTATAAGAGGTAATGCAATTTGGCAACCGGCAATGTAATTAGCATGCCGAATATTACTTGGAATGTAAATTGGAACGAAATCGCCAATAGATAAGACCATTTTACAATTTGGGCCCAAGTTAGAAGCAGAGCCTAAGGTGTAAATTATTGATAGTCCATATCTCGGAAACTATAAGAGATAATGCAATTTCGCAACCGGCAATGTAATTAGCATGCCGAATATCACTTGGAATGTGAATTGGGACGAAATCGCCAATAGATAAGACCATTTTACAATTTGGGCCCAAGTTAGAAGCAGAGCCTAAGGTGTAAATTATCGATAGTCCATATCTCGGAAACCATAAGAGATAATGCAATTTGGCAACCGGCAATGTAATTAGCATGCCGAATATTACTTGGGATGTGAATTGGAACGAAATCGCCAATAGATAAGACCATTTTACAATTTGGGCCCAAGTTAGAAGCAGAGCCTAAGGTGTAAATTATCGATAGTCCATATCTCGGAAACTATAAGAGATAATGCAATTTGGCAACCGGCAATGTAATTAGCATGCCGAATATTACTTGGAATGTGAATTGGAACGAAATCGCCAATAGATAAGACCATTTTACAATTTGGGCCCAAGTTAGAAGCAGAGCCTAAGGTGTAAATTATCGATAGTCCATATCTCGGAAACTATAAGAGATAATGCAATTTGGCAACCGGCAATGTAATTAGCATGCCGAATATTACTTGGAATGTGAATTGGAACGAAATCGCCAATAGATAAGACCATTTTACAATTTGGGCCCAAGTTAGAAGCAGAGCCAAAGGTGTAAATTATCGATAGTCCATATCTCGGAAACTATAAGAGATAATGCAATTTGGCAACCGGCAATGTAATTAGCATGCCGAATATTACTTGGAATGTGAATTGGAACGAAATCGCCAATAGATAAGACCATTTTACAATTTGGGCCCAAGTTAGAAGCAGAGCCTAAGGTGTAAATTATCGATAGTCCATATCTCGGAAACTATAAGAGATAATGCAATTTGGCAACCGGCAATGTAATTAGCATGCCGAATATTACTTGGAATGTGAATTGGAACGAAATCGCCAATAGATAAGACCATTTTACAATTTGGGCCCAAGTTAGAAGCAGAGAATAAGGTGTAAATTATCGATAGTCCATATCTCGGAAACTATAAGAGATAATGCAATTTGGCAACCGGTAATGTAATTAGCATGCCGAATATTACTTGGAATGTGAATTGCAACGAAATCGCCAATAGATAAGACCATTTTACAATTTGGGCCCAACTTAGAAGCAGAGCCTAAGGTGTAAATTATCGATAGTCCATATCTCGGAAACTACAAGAGATAATGCAATTTGGCAACCGGCAATGTAATTAGCATGCCGAATATTACTTGGAATGTGAATTGGAACGAAATCGCCAATAGATAAGACCATTTTACAATTTGGGCCCAAGTTAGAAGCAGAGCCTAAGGTGTAAATTATTGATAGTCCATATCTCGGAAACTATAAGAGATAATGCAATTTCGCAACCGGCAATGTAATTAGCATGCCGAATATCACTTGGAATGTGAATTGGGACGAAATCGCCAATAGATAAGACCATTTTACAATTTGGGCCCAAGTTAGAAGCAGAGCCTAAGGTGTAAATTATCGATAGTCCATATCTCGGAAACCATAAGAGATAATGCAATTTGGCAACCGGCAATGTAATTAGCATGCCGAATATTACTTGGAATGTGAATTGGAACGAAATCGCCAATAGATAAGACCATTTTACAATTTGGGCCCAAGTTAGAAGCAGAGCCTAAGGTGTAAATTATCGATAGTCCATATCTCGGAAACTATAAGAGATAATGCAATTTGGCAACCGGCAATGTAATTAGCATGCCGAATATTACTTCGAATGTGAATTGGAACGAAATCGCCAATAGATAAGACCATTTTACAATTTGGGCCCAAGTTAGAAGCAGAGCCTAAGGTGTAAATTATCGATAGTCCATATCTCGGAAACTATAAGAGATAATGCAATTTGGCAACCGGCAATGTAATTAGCATGCCGAATATTACTTGGAATGTGAATTGGAACGAAATCGCCAATAGATAAGACCATTTTACAATTTGGGCCCAAGTTAGAAGCAGAGCCTAATGTGTAAATTATTGATAGTCCATATCTCGGAAACTATAAGAGATAATGCAATTTCGCAAACGGCAATGTAATTAGCATGCCGAATATCACTTGGAATGTGAATTGGGACGAAATCGCCAATAGATAAGACCATTTTACAATTTGGGCCCAAGTTAGAAGCCGAGCCTATGGTGTAAATTATCGATAGTCCATATCTCGGAAACTATAAGAGATAATGCAATTTGGCAACCGGCAATGTAATTAGCATGCCGAATATTACTTGGAATGTGAATTGGAACAAAATCGCCAATAGATAAGACCATTTTACAATTTGGGCCCAAGTTAGAAGCAGAGCCTAAGGTGTAAATTATCGATAGTCCATATCTCGGAAACTATAAGAGATAATGCAATTTGGCAACCGGCAATGTAATTAGCATGCCGAATATTACTTGGAATGTGAATTGGAACGAAATCGCCAATAGATAAGACCATTTTACAATTTGGGCCCAAGTTAGAAGCAGAGCCTAAGGTGTAAATTATCGATAGTCCATATCTCGGAAACTATAAGAGATAATGCAATTTGGCAACCGGCAATGTAATTAGCATGCCGAATATTACTTGGAATGTGAATTGGAACGAAATCGCCAATAGATAAGACCATTTTACAATTTGGGCCCAAGTTAGAAGCAGAGCCTAAGGTGTAAATTATCGATAGTCCATATCTCGGAAACTATAAGAGATAATGCAATTTGGCAACCGGCAATGTAATTAGCATGCCGAATACTACTTGGAATGTGAATTGGAACGAAATCGCCAATAGGTAAGACCATTTTACAATTTGGGCCCAAGTTAGAAGCAGAGCCTAAGGTGTAAATTATCGATAGTCCATATCTCGGAAACTATAAGAGATAATTCAATTTGGCAACCGGCAATGTAATTATCATGCCGAATATTACTTGGAATGTGAATTGGAACGAAATCGCCAATAGATAAGACCATTTTACAATTTGGGCCCAAGTTAGAAACAGAGCCTAAGGTGTAAATTATCGATAGTCCATATCTCGGAAACTATAAGAGATAATGCAATTTGGCAACCGGCAATGTAATTAGCATGCCGAATATTACTTGGAATGTGAATTGGAACGAAATCGCCAATAGATAAGACCATTTTACAATTTGGGCCCAAGTTAGAAGCAGAGCCAAAGGTGTAAATTATCGATAGTCCATATCTCGGAAACTATAAGAGATAATGCAATTTGGCAACCGGCAATGTAATTAGCATGCCGAATATTACTTGGAATGTGAATTGGAACGAAATCGCCAATAGATAAGACCATTTTACAATTTGGGCCCAAGTTAGAAGCAGAGCCTAAGGTGTAAATTATCGATAGTCCATATCTCGGAAACTATAAGAGATAATGCAATTTGGCAACCGGCAATGTAATTAGCATGCCGAATATTACTTGGAATGTGAATTGGAACGAAATCGCCAATAGATAAGACCATTTTACAATTTGGGCCCAAGTTAGAAGCAGAGCCTAATGTGTAAATTATTGATAGTCCATATCTCGGAAACTATAAGAGATAATGCAATTTCGCAACCGGCAATGTAATTAGCATGCCGAATATCACTTGGAATGTGAATTGGGACGAAATCGCCAATAGATAAGACCATTTTACAATTTGGGCCCAAGTTAGAAGCCGAGCCTATGGTGTAAATTATCGATAGTCCATATCTCGGAAACTATAAGAGATAATGCAATTTGGCAACCGGCAATGTAATTAGCATGCCGAATATTACTTGGAATGTGAATTGGAACAAAATCGCCAATAGATAAGACCATTTTACAATTTGGGCCCAAGTTAGAAGCAGAGCCTAAGGTGTAAATTATCGATAGTCCATATCTCGGAAACTATAAGAGATAATGCAATTTGGCAACCGGCAATGTAATTAGCATGCCGAATATTACTTGGAATGTGAATTGGAACGAAATCGCCAATAGATAAGACCATTTTACAATTTGGGCCCAAGTTAGAAGCAGAGCCTAAGGTGTAAATTATCGATAGTCCATATCTCGGAAACTATAAGAGATAATGCAATTTGGCAACCGGCAATGTAATTAGCATGCCGAATATTACTTGGATTGTGAATTGGAACGAAATCGCCAATAGATAAGACCATTTTACAATTTGGGCCCAAGTTAGAAGCAGAGCCTAAGGTGTAAATTATCGATAGTCCATATCTCGGAAACTATAAGAGATAATGCAATTTGGCAACCGGCAATGTAATTAGCATGCCGAATACTACTTGGAATGTGAATTGGAACGAAATCGCCAATAGGTAAGACCATTTTACAATTTGGGCCCAAGTTAGAAGCAGAGCCTAAGGTGTAAATTATCGATAGTCCATATCTCGGAAACTATAAGAGATAATTCAATTTGGCAACCGGCAATGTAATTATCATGCCGAATATTACTTGGAATGTGAATTGGAACGAAATCGCCAATAGATAAGACCATTTTACAATTTGGGCCCAAGTTAGAAGCAGAGCCTAAGGTGTAAATTATCGATAGTCCATATCTCGGAAACTATAAGAGATAATGCAATTTGGCAACCGACAATGTAATTAGCATGCCGAATATTACTTGGAATGTGAATTGGAACGAAATCGCCAATAGGTAAGACCGTTTTACAATTTGGGCCCAAGTTAGAAGCAGAGCCTAAGGTGTAAATTATCGATAGTCCATATCTCGGAAACTATAAGAGATAATGCAATTTGGCAACCGGCAATGTAATTAGCATGCCGAATATTACTTGGAATGTGAATTGGAACGAAATCGCCAATAGATAAGACAATTTTACAATTTGGGCCCAAGTTAGAAGCAGAGCCTAAGGTGTAAATTATCGATAGTCCATATCTCGGAAACTATAAGAGATAATGCAATTTGGCAACCGGCAATGTAATTAGCATGCCGAATACTACTTGGAATGTGAATTGGAACGAAATCGCCAATAGGTAAGACCATTTTACAATTTGGGCCCAAGTTAGAAGCAGAGCCTAAGGTGTAAATTATCGATAGTCCATATCTCGGAAACTATAAGAGATAATTCAATTTGGCAACCGGCAATGTAATTATCATGCCGAATATTACTTGGAATGTGAATTGGAACGAAATCGCCAATAGATAAGACCATTTTACAATTTGGGCCCAAGTTAGAAACAGAGCCTAAGGTGTAAATTATCGATAGTCCATATCTCGGAAACTATAAGAGATAATGCAATTTGGCAACCGGCAATGTAATTAGCATGCCGAATATTACTTGGAATGTGAATTGGAACGAAATCGCCAATAGATAAGACCATTTTACAATTTGGGCCCAAGTTAGAAGCAGATCCTAAGGTGTAAATTATCGATAGTCCATATCTCGGAAACTATAAGGGATAATGCAATTTGGCAACCGACAATGTAATTAGCATGCCGAATATTACTTGGAATGTGAATTGGAACGAAATCGCCAATAGGTAAGACCATTTTACAATTTGGGCCCAAGTTAGAAGCAGAGCCTAAGGTGTAAATTATCGATAGTCCATATCTCGGAAACTATAAGAGATAATTCAATTTGGCAACCGGCAATGTAATTAGCATGCCGAATATTACTTGGAATGTGAATTGGAACGAAATCGCCAATAGATAAGACCATTTTACAATTTGGGCTCAAGTTAGAAGCAGAGCCTAAGGTGTAAATTATCGATAGTCCATATCTCGGAAACTATAAGAGATAATGCAATTTGGCAACCGGCAATGTAATTAGTATGCCGAATATTACTTGGAGTGTGAATTGGAACGAAATCGCCAATAGATAAGACCATTTTACAATTTGGGCCCAAGTTAGAAGCCGAGCCTATGGTGTAAATTATCGATAGTCCATATCTCGGAAACTATAAGAGATAATGCAATTTGGCAACCGGCAATGTAATTAGCATGCCGAATATTACTTGGAATGTGAATTGGAACAAAATCGCCAATAGATAAGACCATTTTACAATTTGGGCCCAAGTTAGAAGCAGAGCCTAAGGTGTAAATAATCGATAGTCCATATCTCGGAAACTATAAGAGATAATGCAATTTGGCAACCGGCAATGTAATTAGAATGCCGAATATTACTTGGAATGTGAATTGGAACGAAATCGCCAATAGATAAGACCATTTTACAATTTGGGCCCAAGTTAGAAGCAGAGCCTAAGGTGTAAATTATCGATAGTCCATATCTCGGAAACTATAAGAGATAATGCAATTTGGCAACCGGCAATGTAATTAGCATGCCGAATATTACTTGGAATGTGAATTGGAACGAAATCGCCAATAGATAAGACCATTTTACAATTTGGGCCCAAGTTAGAAGCAGAGCCTAAGGTGTAAATTATCGATAGTCCATATCTCGGAAACTATAAGAGATAATGCAATTTGGCAACCGGCAATGTAATTAGCATGCCGAATATTACTTGGAATGTGAATTGGAACGAAATCGCCAATAGGTAAGACCATTTTACAATTTGGGCCCAAGTTAGAAGCAGAGCCTAAGGTGTAAATTATCGATAGTCCATATCTCGGAAACTATAAGAGATAATTCAATTTGGCAACCGGCAATGTAATTATCATGCCGAATATTACTTGGAATGTGAATTGGAACGAAATCGCCAATAGATAAGACCATTTTACAATTTGGGCCCAAGTTAGAAACAGAGCCTAAGGTGTAAATTATCGATAGTCCATATCTCGGAAACTATAAGAGATAATGCAATTTGGCAACCGGCAATGTAATTAGCATGCCGAATATTACTTGGAGTGTGAATTGGAACGAAATCGCCAATAGATAAGACCATTTTTCAATTTGGGAGCAAGTTAGAAGCAGAGCCTAAGGTGTAAATTATCGATAGTCCATATCTCGGAAACTATAAGAGATAATGCAATTTGGCAACCGGCAATGTAATTAGCATGCCGAATATTACTTGGAATGTGAATTGGAACGAAATCGCCAATAGATAAGACCATTTTACAATTTGGGCCCAAGTTAGAAGCAGAGCCTAAGGTGTAAATTATCGATAGTCCATATCTCGGAAACTATAAGAGATAATGCAATTTGGCAACCGGCAATGTAATTAGCATGCCGAATATTACATGGAATGTGAATTGGAACGAAATCGCCAATAGATAAGACCATTTTACAATTTGGGCCCAAGTTAGAAAGAAGCAGAGCCTAAGGTGTAAATTATCGATAGTCCATATCTCGGAAACTATAAGAGATAATGCAATTTGGCAACCGGCAATGTAATTAGCATGCCGAATATTACTTGGAATGTGAATTGGAACGAAATCGCCAATAGGTAAGACCATTTTACAATTTGGGCCCAAGTTAGAAGCAGAGCCTAAGGTGTAAATTATCGATAGTCCATATCTCGGAAACTATAAGAGATAATTCAATTTGGCAACCGGCAATGTAATTATCATGCCGAATATTACTTGGAATGTGAATTGGAACGAAATCGCCAATAGATAAGACCATTTTACAATTTGGGCCCAAGTTAGAAACAGAGCCTAAGGTGTAAATTATCGATAGTCCATATCTCGGAAACTATAAGAGATAATGCAATTTGGCAACCGGCAATGTAATTAGCATGCCGAATATTACTTGGAATGTGAATTGGAACGAAATCGCCAATAGATAAGACCATTTTACAATTTGGGCCCAAGTTAGAAGCAGAGCCTAAGGTGTAAATTATCGATAGTCCATATCTCGGAAACTATAAGAGATAATGCAATTTGGCAACCGACAATGTAATTAGCATGCCGAATATTACTTGGAATGTGAATTGGAACGAAATCGCCAATAGGTAAGACCATTTTACAATTTGGGCCCAAGTTAGAAGCAGAGCCTAAGGTGTAAATTATCGATAGTCCATATCTCGGAAACTATAAGAGATAATTCAATTTGGCAACCGGAAATGTAATTAGCATGCCGTATATTACTTGGAATGTGAATTGGAACGAAATCGCCAATAGATAAGACCATTTTACAATTTGGGCCCAAGTTAGAAGCAGAGCCTAAGGTGTAAATTATCGATAGTCCATATCTCGGAAACTATAAGAGATAATGCAATTTGGCAACCGGCAATGTAATTAGTATGCCGAATATTACTTGGAGTGTGAATTGGAACGAAATCGCCAATAGGTAAGACCATTTTACAATTTGGGCCCAAGTTAGAAGCAGAGCCTAAGGTGTAAATTATCGATAGTCCATATCTCGGAAACTATAAGAGATAATGCAATTTGGCAACCGGCAATGTAATTGGCATGCCGAATATTACTTGGAATGTGAATTGGAACGAAATCGCCAATAGATAAGACCATTTTACAATTTGGGCCCAAGTTAGAAGCCGAGCCTATGGTGTAAATTATCGATAGTCCATATCTCGGAAACTATAAGAGATAATGCAATTTGGCAACCGGCAATGTAATTAGCATGCCGAATATTACTTGTAATGTGAATTGGAACAAAATCGCCAATAGATAAGACCATTTTACAATTTGGGCCCAAGTTAGAAGCAGAGCCTAAGGTGTAAATTATCGATAGTCCATATCTCGGAAACTATAAGAGATAATGCAATTTGGCAACCGGCAATGTAATTAGCATGCCGAATATTACTTGGAATGTGAATTGGAACGAAATCGCCAATAGGTAAGACCATTTTACAATTTGGGCCCAAGTTAGAAGCAGAGCCTAAGGTGTAAATTATCGATAGTCCATATCTCGGAAACTATAAGAGATAATTCAATTTGGCAACCGGCAATGTAATTAGCATGCCGAATATTACTTGGAATGTGAATTGGAACGAAATCGCCAATAGATAAGACCATTTTACAATTTGGGCCCAAGTTAGAAGCAGAGCCTAAGGTGTAAATTATCGATAGTCCATATCTCGGAAACTATAAGAGATAATGCAATTTGGCAACCGGCAATGTAATTAGCATGCCGAATATTACTTGGAATGTGAATTGGAACGAAATCGCCAATAGATAAGACCATTTTACAATTTGGGCCCAAGTTAGAAGCAGAGCCTAAGGTGTAAATTATCGATAGTCCATATCTCGGAAACTATAAGAGATAATGCAATTTGGCAACCGGCAATGTAATTAGCATGCCGAATATTACTTGGAATGTGAATTGGAACGAAATCGCCAATAGATAAGACCATTTTACAATTTGGGCCCAAGTTAGAAGCAGAGCCTATGGTGTAAATTATCGATAGACCATATCTCGGAAACTATAAGAGATAATGCAATTTGGCAACCGGCAATGTAATTAGCATGCCGAATATTACTTGGAATGTGAATTGGAACGAAATCGCCAATAGATAAGACCATTTTACAATATGGGCCTAAGTTAGAAGCGGAGCCTAAGGTGTAAATTATCGATAGTCCATATCTCGGAAACTATAAGAGATAATGCAATTTGGCAACCGGCAATGTAATTAGCATGCCGAATATTACTTGGAATGTGAATTGGAACGAAATCGCCAATAGATAAGACCATTTTACAATTTGGGCCCAAGTTAGAAGCAGAGCCTAATGTGTAAATTATTGATAGTCCATATCTCGGAAACTATAAGAGATAATGCAATTTCGCAACCGGCAATGTAATTAGCATGCCGAATATCACTTGGAATGTGAATTGGGACGAAATCGCCAATAGATAAGACCATTTTACAATTTGGGCCCAAGTTAGAAGCCGAGCCTATGGTGTAAATTATCGATAGTCCATATCTCGGAAACTATAAGAGATAATGCAATTTGGCAACCGGCAATGTAATTAGCATGCCGAATATTACTTGGAATGTGAATTGGAACGAAATCGCCAATAGGTAAGACCATTTTACAATTTGGGCCCAAGTTAGAAGCAGAGCCTAAGGTGTAAATTATCGATAGTCCATATCTCGGAAACTATAAGAGATAATTCAATTTGGCAACCGGCAATGTAATTAGCATGCCGAATATTACTTGGAATGTGAATTGGAACGAAATCGCCAGTAGATAAGACCATTTTACAATTTGGGCCCAAGTTAGAAGCAGAGCCTAAGGTGTAAATTATCGATAGTCCATATCTCGGAAACTATAAGAGATAATGCAATTTGGCAACCGGCAATGTAATTAGTATGCCGAATATTACTTGGAGTGTGAATTGGAACGAAATCGCCAATAGATAAGACCATTTTACAATTTGGGCCCAAGTTAGAAGCCGAGCCTATGGTGTAAATTATCGATAGTCCATATCTCGGAAACTATAAGAGATAATGCAATTTGGCAACCGGCAATGTAATTAGCATGCCGAATATTACTTGGAGTGTGAATTGGAACGAAATCGCCAATAGATAAGACCATTTTACAATTTGGGCCCAAGTTAGAAGCCGAGCCTATGGTGTAAATTATCGATAGTCCATATCTCGGAAACTATAAGAGATAATGCAATTTGGCAACCGGCAATGTAATTAGCATGCCGAATATTACTTGGAGTGTGAATTGGAACGAAATCGCCAATAGATAAGACCATTTTACAATTTGGGCCCAAGTTAGAAGCCGAGCCTATGGTGTAAATTATCGATAGTCCATATCTCGGAAACTATAAGAGATAATGCAATTTGGCAACCGGCAATGTAATTAGCATGCCGAATATTATTTGTAATGTGAATTGGAACAAAATCGCCAATAGATAAGACCATTTTACAATTTGGGCCCAAGTTAGAAGCAGAGCCTAAGGTGTAAATTATCGATAGTCCATATCTCGGAAACTATAAGAGATAATGCAATTTGGCAACCGGCAATGTAATTAGCATGCCGAATATTACTTGGAATGTGAATTGGAACGAAATCGCCAATAGGTAAGACCATTTTACAATTTGGGCCCAAGTTAGAAGCAGAGCCTAATTTGTAAATTATCGATAGTCCATATCTCGGAAACTATAAGAGATAATTCAATTTGGCAACCGGCAATGTAATTATCATGCCGAATATTACTTGGAATGTGAATTGGAACGAAATCGCCAATAGATAAGACCATTTTACAATTTGGGCCCAAGTTAGAAACAGAGCCTAAGGTGTAAATTATCGATAGTCCATATCTCGGAAACTATAAGAGATAATGCAATTTGGCAACCGGCAATGTAATTAGCATGCCGAATATTACTTGGAATGTGAATTGGAACGAAATCGCCAATAGATAAGACCATTTTACAATTTGGGCCCAAGTTAGAAGCAGAGCCTAAGGTGTAAATTATCGATAGTCCATATCTCGGAAACTATAAGAGATAATGCAATTTGGCAACCGACAATGTAATTAGCATGCCGAATATTACTTGGAATGTGAATTGGAACGAAATCGCCAATAGGTAAGACCATTTTACAATTTGGGCCCAAGTTAGAAGCAGAGCCTAAGGTGTAAATTATCGATAGTCCATATCTCGGAAACTATAAGAGATAATTCAATTTGGCAACCGGAAATGTAATTAGCATGCCGAATATTACTTGGAATGTGAATTGGAACGAAATCGCCAATAGATAAGACCATTTTACAATTTGGGCCCAAGTTAGAAGCAGAGCCTAAGGTGTAAATTATCGATAGTCCATATCTCGGAAACTATAAGAGATAATGCAATTTGGCAACCGGCAATGTAATTAGTATGCCGAATATTACTTGGAGTGTGAATTGGAACGAAATCGCCAATAGGTAAGACCATTTTACAATTTGGGCCCAAGTTAGAAGCAGAGCCTAAGGTGTAAATTATCGATAGTCCATATCTCGGAAACTATAAGAGATAATTCAATTTGGCAACCGGAAATGTAATTAGCATGCCGAATATTACTTGGAATGTGAATTGGAACGAAATCGCCAATAGATAAGACCATTTTACAATTTGGGCCCAAGTTAGAAGCAGAGCCTAAGGTGTAAATTATCGATAGTCCATATCTCGGAAACTATAAGAGATAATGCAATTTGGCAACCGGCAATGTAATTAGTATGCCGAATATTACTTGGAGTGTGAATTGGAACGAAATCGCCAATAGGTAAGACCATTTTACAATTTGGGCCCAAGTTAGAAGCAGAGCCTAAGGTGTAAATTATCGATAGTCCATATCTCGGAAACTATAAGAGATAATGCAATTTGGCAACCGGCAATGTAATTGGCATGCCGAATATTACTTGTAATGTGAATTGGAACAAAATCGCCAATAGATAAGACCATTTTACAATTTGGGCCCAAGTTAGAAGCAGAGCCTAAGGTGTAAATTATCGATAGTCCATATCTCGGAAACTATAAGAGATAATGCAATTTGGCAACCGGCAATGTAATTAGCATGCCGAATATTACTTGTAATGTGAATTGGAACAAAATCGCCAATAGATAAGACCATTTTACAATTTGGGCCCAAGTTAGAAGCAGAGCCTAAGGTGTAAATTATCGATGGTCCATATCTCGGAAACTATAAGAGATAATGCAATTTGGCAACCGGCAATGTAATTAGCATGCCGAATATTACTTGGAATGTGAATTGGAACGAAATCGCCAATAGGTAAGACCATTTTACAATTTGGGCCCAAGTTAGAAGCAGAGCCTAAGGTGTAAATTATCGATAGTCCATATCTCGGAAACTATAAGAGATAATTCAATTTGGCAACCGGCAATGTAATTATCATGCCGAATATTACTTGGAATGTGAATTGGAACGAAATCGCCAATAGATAAGACCATTTTACAATTTGGGCCCAAGTTAGAAACAGAGCCTAAGGTGTAAATTATCGATAGTCCATATCTCGGAAACTATAAGAGATAATGCAATTTGGCAACCGGCAATGTAATTAGCATGCCGAATATTACTTGGAATGTGAATTGGAACGAAATCGCCAATAGATAAGACCATTTTTCAATTTGGGAGCAAGTTAGAAGCAGAGCCTAAGGTGTAAATTATCGATAGTCCATATCTCGGAAACTATAAGAGATAATGCAATTTGGCAACCGGCAATGTAATTAGCATGCCGAATATTACTTGGAATGTGAATTGGAACGAAATCGCCAATAGATAAGACCATTTTACAATTTGGGCCCAAGTTAGAAGCAGAGCCTAAGGTGTAAATTATCGATAGTCCATATCTCGGAAACTATAAGAGATAATGCAATTTGGCAACCGGCAATGTAATTAGCATGCCGAATATTACATGGAATGTGAATTGGAACGAAATCGCCAATAGATAAGACCATTTTACAATTTGGGCCCAAGTTAGAAGCAGAGCCTAAGGTGTAAATTATCGATAGTCCATATCTCGGAAACTATAAGAGATAATGCAATTTGGCAACCGGCAATGTAATTAGCATGCCGAATATTACTTGGAATGTGAATTGCAACGAAATCGCCAATAGATAAGACCATTTTACAATTTGGGCCCAAGTTAGAAGCAGAGCCTAAGGTGTAAATTATCGATAGTCCATATCTCGGAAACTATAAGAGATAATGCAATTTGGCAACCGGCAATGTAATTGGCATGCCGAATATTACTTGGAATGTGAATTGGAACGAAATCGCCAATAGATAAGACCATTTTACAATTTGGGCCCAAGTTAGAAGCCGAGCCTATGGTGTAAATTATCGATAGTCCATATCTCGGAAACTATAAGAGATAATGCAATTTGGCAACCGGCAATGTAATTAGCATGCCGAATATTACTTGTAATGTGAATTGGAACAAAATCGCCAATAGATAAGACCATTTTACAATTTGGGCCCAAGTTAGAAGCAGAGCCTAAGGTGTAAATTATCGATAGTCCATATCTCGGAAACTATAAGAGATAATGCAATTTGGCAACCGGCAATGTAATTGGCATGCCGAATATTACTTGGAATGTGAATTGGAACGAAATCGCCAATAGATAAGACCATTTTACAATTTGGGCCCAAGTTAGAAGCAGAGCCTAAGGTGTAAATTATTGATAGTCCATATCTCGGAAACTATAAGAGATAATGCAATTTCGCAACCGGCAATGTAATTAGCATGCCGAATATCACTTGGAATGTGAATTGGGACGAAATCGCCAATAGATAAGACCATTTTACAATTTGGGCCCAAGTTAGAAGCAGAGCCTAAGGTGTAAATTATCGATAGTCCATATCTCGGAAACTATAAGAGATAATGCAATTTGGCAACCGGCAATGTAATTAGCATGCCGAATATTACTTGGAATGTGAATTGGAACGAAATCGCCAATAGGCAAGACCATTTTACAATTTGGGCCCAAGTTAGAAGCAGAGCCTAAGGTGTAAATTATCGATAGTCCATATCTCGGAAACTATAAGAGATAATTCAATTTGGCAACCGGCAATGTAATTAGCATGCCGAATATTACTTGGAATGTGAATTGGAACGAAATCGCCAATAGATAAGACCATTTTACAATTTGGGCCCAAGTTAGAAGCAGAGCCTAAGGTGTAAATTATCGATAGTCCATATCTCGGAAACTATAAGAGATAATGCAATTTGGCAACCGGCAATGTAATTAGCATGCCGAATATTACTTGGAATGTGAATTGGAACGAAATCGCCAATAGATAAGACCATTTTACAATTTGGGCCCAAGTTAGAAGCAGAGCCTAAGGTGTAAATTATCGATAGTCCATATCTCGGAAACTATAAGAGATAATGCAATTTGGCAACCGGCAATGTAATTAGCATGCCGAATATTACTTGGAATGTGAATTGGAACGAAATCGCCAATAGATAAGACCATTTTACAATTTGGGCCCAAGTTAGAAGCAGAGCCTATGGTGTAAATTATCGATAGACCATATCTCGGAAACTATAAGAGATAATGCAATTTGGCAACCGGCAATGTAATTAGCATGCCGAATATTACTTGGAATGTGAATTGGAACGAAATCGCCAATAGATAAGACCATTTTACAATTTGGGCCTAAGTTAGAAGCGGAGCCTAAGGTGTAAATTATCGATAGTCCATATCTCGGAAACTATAAGAGATAATGCAATTTGGCAACCGGCAATGTAATTAGCATGCCGAATATTACTTGGAATGTGAATTGGAACGAAATTGCCAATAGATAAGACCATTTTACAATATGGGCCCAAGTTAGAAGCAGAGCCTAAGGTGTAAATTATCGATAGTCCATATCTCTGAAACTATAAGAGATAATGCAATTTCGCAACCGGCAATGTAATTAGCATGCCGAATATTACTTGGAATGTGAATTGGGACGAAATCGCCAATAGATAAGGCCATTTTACAATTTGGGCCCAAGTTAGAAGCAGAGCCTAAGGTGTAAATTATCGATAGTCCATATCTCGGAAACTATAAGAGATAATGCAATTTGGCAACCGGCAATGTAATTAGCATGCCGAATATTACTTGGAATGTAAATTGGAACGAAATCGCCAATAGATAAGACCATTTTACAATTTGGGCCCAAGTTAGAAGCAGAGCCTAAGGTGTAAATTATTGATAGTCCATATCTCGGAAACTATAAGAGATAATGCAATTTCGCAACCGGCAATGTAATTAGCATGCCGAATATTACTTGGAGTGTGAATTGGAACGAAATCGCCAATAGATAAGACCATTTTACAATTTGGGCCCAAGTTAGAAGCAGAGCCTAAGGTGTAAATTATCGATAATCCATATCTCGGAAACTATAAGAGATAATGCAATTTGGCAACCGGCAATGTAATTAGCATGCCGAATATTACTTGGAATGTGAATTGGAACGAAATCGCCAATAGATAAGACCATTTTACAATTTGGGCCCAAGTTAGAAGCAGAGCCTAAGGTGTAAATTATCGATAGTCCATATCTCGGAAACTATAAGAGATAATGCAATTTGGCAACCGGCAATGTAATTAGCATGCCGAATATTACTTGGAATGTGAATTGGAACGAAATCGCCAATAGATTAGACCATTTTACAATTTGGGCCCAAGTTAGAAGCAGAGCCTAAGGTGTAAATTATCGATAGTCCATATCTCGGAAACTATAAGAGATAATGCAATTTGGCAACCGGCAATGTAATTAGCATGCCGAATATTACTTGGAATGTGAATTGGAACGAAATCGCCAATAGATAAGACCATTTTACAATTTGGGCCCAAGTTAGAAGCAGAGCCTAAGGTGTAAATTATTGATAGTCCATATCTCGGAAACTATAAGAGATAATGCAATTTCGCAACCGGCAATGTAATTAGAATGCCGAATATCAGTTGGAATGTGAATTGGGACGAAATCGCCAATAGATAAGACCATTTTACAATTTGGGCCCAAGTTAGAAGCAGAGCCTAAGGTGTAAATTATCGATAGTCCATATCTCGGAAACTATAAGAGATAATGCAATTTGGCAACCGGCAATGTAATTAGCACGCCGAATATTACTTGGAATGTGAATTGGAACGAAATCGCCAATAGATAAGACCATTTTACAATTTGGGCCCAAGTTAGAAGCAGAGCCTAAGGTGTAAATTATCGATAGTCCATATCTCGGAAACTATAAGAGATAATGCAATTTGGCAACCGGCAATGTAATTAGCATGCCGAATACTACTTGGAATGTGAATTGGAACGAAATCGCCAATAGGTAAGACCATTTTACAATTTGGGCCCAAGTTAGAAGCAGAGCCTAAGGTGTAAATTATCGATAGACCATATCTCGGAAACTATAAGAGATAATGCAATTTGGCAACCGGCAATGTAATTAGCATGCCGAATATTACTTGGAATGTGAATTGGAGCGAAATCGCCAATAGATAAGACCATTTTACAATTTGGGCCCAAGTTAGAAGCAGAGCCTAAGGTGTAAATTATCGATAGACCATATCTCGGAAACTACAAGAGATAATGCAATTTGGCAACCGGCAATGTAATTAGCATGCCGAATATTACTTGGAATGTGAATTGGAACGAAATCGCCAATAGATAAGACCATTTTACAATTTGGGCCCAAGTTAGAAGCAGAGCCTAAGGTGTAAATTATCGATAGACCATATCTCGGAAACTACAAGAGATAATGCAATTTGGCAACCGGCAATGTAATTAGCATGCCGAATATTACTTGGAATGTGAATTGGAGCGAAATCGCCAATAGATAAGACCATTTTACAATTTGGGCCCAAGTTAGAAGCAGAGCCTAAGGTGTAAATTATCGATAGACCATATCTCGGAAACTACAAGAGATAATGCAATTTGGCAACCGGCAATGTAATTAGCATGCCGAATATTACTTGGAATGTGAATTGGAACGAAATCGCCAATAGATAAGACCATTTTACAATTTGGGCCCAAGTTAGAAGCCGAGCCTATGGTGTAAATTATCGATAGTCCATATCTCGGAAACTATAAGAGATAATGCAATTTGGCAACCGGCAATGTAATTAGCATGCCGAATATTACTTGGAATGTGAATTGGAACGAAATCGCCAATAGATAAGACCATTTTACAATTTGGGCCCAAGTTAGAAGCAGAGCCTAAGGTGTAAATTATCGATAGTCCATATCTCGGAAACTATAAGAGATAATGCAATTTGGCAACCGGCAATGTAATTAGCATGCCGAATACTACTTGGAATGTGAATTGGAACGAAATCGCCAATAGGTAAGACCATTTTACAATTTGGGCCCAAGTTAGAAGCAGAGCCTAAGGTGTAAATTATCGATAGTCCATATCTCGGAAACTATAAGAGATAATTCAATTTGGCAACCGGCAATGTAATTATCATGCCGAATATTACTTGGAATGTGAATTGGAACGAAATCGCCAATAGATAAGACCATTTTACAATTTGGGCCCAAGTTAGAAGCAGAGCCTAAGGTGTAAATTATCGATAGTCCATATCTCGGAAACTATAAGAGATAATGCAATTTGGCAACCGGCAATGTAATTAGCATGCCGAATATTATTTGGAATGTGAATTGGAACGAAATCGCCAATAGATAAGACCATTTTACAATTTGGGCCCAAGTTAGAAGCAGAGCCTAAGGTGTAAATTATCGATAGTCCATATCTCGGAAACTATAAGAGATAATGCAATTTGGCAACCGACAATGTAATTAGCATGCCGAATATTACTTGGAATGTGAATTGGAACGAAATCGCCAATAGATAAGACCATTTTACAATTTGGGCCCAAGTTAGAAGCAGAGCCTAAGGTGTAAATTATCGATAGTCCATATCTCGGAAACTATAAGAGATAATGCAATTTGGCAACCGGCAATGTAATTAGCATGCCGAATACTACTTGGAATGTGATTTGGAACGAAATCGCCAATAGGTAAGACCATTTTACAATTTGGGCCCAAGTTAGAAGCAGAGCCTAAGGTGTAAATTATCGATAGTCAATATCTCGGAAACTATAAGAGATAATTCAATTTGGCAACCGGCAATGTAATTATCATGCCGAATATTACTTGGAATGAGAATTGGAACGAAATCGCCAATAGATAAGACCATTTTACAATTTGGGCCCAAGTTGGAAACAGAGCCTAAGGTGTAAATTATCGATAGTCCATATCTCGGAAACTATAAGAGATAATGCAATTTGGCAACCGGCAATGTAATTAGCATGCCGAATATTACTTGGAATGTGAATTGGAACGAAATCGCCAATAGATAAGACCATTTTACAATTTGGGCCCAAGTTAGAAGCAGAGTCTAAGTTGTAAATTATCGATAGTCCATATCTCGGAAACTATAAGAGATAATGCAATTTGGCAACCGACAATGTAATTAGCATGCCGAATATTACTTGGAATGTGAATTGGAACGAAATCGCCAATAGGTAAGACCATTTTACAATTTGGGCCCAAGTTAGAAGCAGAGCCTAAGGTGTAAATTATCGATAGTCCATATCTCGGAAACTATAAGAGATAATGCAATTTGGCAACCGGCAATGTAATTAGCATGCCGAATATTACTTGGAATGTGAATTGGAACGAAATCGCCAATAGATAAGACCATTTTACAATTTGGGCCCAAGTTAGAAGCAGAGCCTAAGGTGTAAATTATCGATAGTCCATATCTCGGAAACTATAAGAGATAATGCAATTTGGCAACCGGCAATGTAATTAGCATGCCGAATACTACTTGGAATGTGAATTGGAACGAAATCGCCAATAGGTAAGACCATTTTACAATTTGGGCCCAAGTTAGAAGCAGAGCCTAAGGTGTAAATTATCGATAGTCCATATCTCGGAAACCATAAGAGATAATGCAATTTGGCAACCGGCATTGTAATTAGCATGCCGAATATTACTTTTAATGTGAATTGGAACGAAATCGCCAATAGATAAGACCATTTTACAATTTGGGCCCAAGTTAGAAGCAGAGCCTAAGGTGTAAATTATCGATAGTCCATATCTCGGAAACTATAAGAGATAATGCAATTTGGCAACCGGCAATGTAATTAGCATGCCGAATATTACTTGGAATGTGAATTGGAACGAAATCGCCAATAGATAAGACCATTTTACAATTTGGGCCCAAGTTAGAAGCAGAGCCTAAGGTGTAAATTATCGATAGTCCATATCTCGGAAACTATAAGAGATAATGCAATTTGGCAACCGGCAATGTAATTAGCATGCCGAATATTACTTGGAATGTGAATTGGAACGAAATCGCCAATAGATAAGACCATTTTACAATTTGGGCCCAAGTTAGAAGCAGAGCCTAAGTTGTAAATTATCGATAGTCCATATCTCGGAAACTATAAGAGATAATGCAATTTGGCAACCGACAATGTAATTAGCATGCCGAATATTACTTGGAATGTGAATTGGAACGAAATCGCCAATAGGTAAGACCATTTTACAATTTGGGCCCAAGTTAGAAGCAGAGCCTAAGGTGTAAATTATCGATAGTCCATATCTCGGAAACTATAAGAGATAATGCAATTTGGCAACCGGCAATGTAATTAGCATGCCGAATATTACTTGGAATGTGAATTGGAACGAAATCGCCAATAGATAAGACCATTTTACAATTTGGGCCCAAGTTAGAAGCAGAGCCAAAGGTGTAAATTATCGATAGTCCATATCTCGGAAACTATAAGAGATAATACAATTTGGCAACCGGCAATGTAATTAGCATTCCGAATATTACTTGGAATGTGAATTGGAACGAAATCGCCAATAGATAAGACCATTTTACAATTTGGGCCCAAGTTAGAAGCAGAGCCTAAGGTGTAAATTATCGATAGTCCATATCTCGGAAACTATAAGAGATAATGCAATTTGGCAACCGGCAATGTAATTAGCATGCCGAATATTACTTGGAATGTGAATTGGAACGAAATCGCCAATAGATAAGACCATTTTACAATTTGGGCCCAAGTTAGAAGCAGAGCCTAATGTGTAAATTATTGATAGTCCATATCTCGGAAACTATAAGAGATAATGCAATTTCGCAACCGGCAATGTAATTAGCATGCCGAATATCACTTGGAATGTGAATTGGGACGAAATCGCCAATAGATAAGACCATTTTACAATTTGGGCCCAAGTTAGAAGCCGAGCCTATGGTGTAAATTATCGATAGTCCATATCTCGGAAACTATAAGAGATAATGCAATTTGGCAACCGGCAATGTAATTAGCATGCCGAATATTACTTGGAATGTGAATTGGAACGAAATCGCCAATAGATAAGACCATTTTACAATTTGGGCCCAAGTTAGAAGCAGAGCCTAAGGTGTAAATAATCGATAGTCCATATCTCGGAAACTATAAGAGATAATGCAATTTGGCAACCGACAATGTAATTAGCATGCCGAATATTACTTGGAATGTGAATTGGAACGAAATCGCCAATAGGTAAGACCATTTTACAATTTGGGCCCAAGTTAGAAGCAGAGCCTAAGGTGTAAATTATCGACAGTCCATATCTCGGAAACTATAAGAGATAATGCAATTTGGCAACCGGCAATGTAATTAGCATGCCGAATATTACTTGGAATGTGAATTGGAACGAAATCGCCAATAGATAAGACCATTTTACAATTTGGGCCCAAGTTAGAAGCAGAGCCTAAGGTGTAAATTATCGATAGTCCATATCTCGGAAACTATAAGAGATAATGCAATTTGGCAACCGGCAATGTAATTAGCATGCCGAATATTACTTGGAATGTGAATTGGAACGAAATCGCCAATAGATAAGACCATTTTACAATTTGGGCCCAAGTTAGAAGCAGAGCCTAAGGTGTAAATTATCGATAGTCCATATCTCGGAAACTATAAGAGATAATGCAATTTGGCAACCGGCAATGTAATTAGCATGCCGAATATTACTTGGAATGTGAATTGGAACGAAATCGCCAATAGATAAGACCATTTTACAATTTGGGCCCAAGTTAGAAGCAGAGCCTAAGGTGTAAATTATCGATAGTCCATATCTCGGAAACTATAAGAGATAATGCAATTTGGCAACCGACAATGTAATTAGCATGCCGAATATTACTTGGAATGTGAATTGGAACAAAATCGCCAATAGATAAGACCATTTTACAATTTGGGCCCAAGTTAGAAGCAGAGCCTAAGGTGTAAATTATCGATAGTCCATATCTCGGAAACTATAAGAGATAATGCAATTTGGCAACCGGCAATGTAATTAGCATGCCGAATATTACTTGGAATGTGAATTGGAACGAAATCGCCAATAGATAAGACCATTTTACAATTTGGGCCCAAGTTAGAAGCAGAGCCTAAGGTGTAAATTATCGATAGTCCATATCTCGGAAACTATAAGAGATAATGCAATTTGGCAACCGGCAATGTAATTAGCATGCCGAATATTACTTGGAATGTGAATTGGAACGAAATCGCCAATAGATAAGACCATTTTACAATTTGGGCCCAAGTTAGAAGCAGAGCCTAAGGTGTAAATTATCGATAGTCCATATCTCGGAAACTATAAGAGATAATGCAATTTGGCAACCGGCAATGTAATTAGCATGCCGAATACTACTTGGAATGTGAATTGGAACGAAATCGCCAATAGGTAAGACCATTTTACAATTTGGGCCCAAGTTAGAAGCAGAGCCTAAGGTGTAAATTATCGATAGTCCATATCTCGGAAACTATAAGAGATAATTCAATTTGGCAACCGGCAATGTAATTATCATGCCGAATATTACTTGGAATGTGAATTGGAACGAAATCGCCAATAGATAAGACCATTTTACAATTTGGGCCCAAGTTAGAAACAGAGCCTAAGGTGTAAATTATCGATAGTCCATATCTCGGAAACTATAAGAGATAATGCAATTTGGCAACCGGCAATGTAATTAGCATGCCGAATATTACTTGGAATGTGAATTGGAACGAAATCGCCAATAGATAAGACCATTTTACAATTTGGGCCCAAGTTAGAAGCAGAGCCTAAGGTGTAAATTATCGATAGTCCATATCTCGGAAACTATAAGAGATAATGCAATTTGGCAACCGACAATGTAATTAGCATGCCGAATATTACTTGGAATGTGAATTGGAACGAAATCGCCAATAGGTAAGACCATTTTACAATTTGGGCCCAAGTTAGAAGCAGAGCCTAAGGTTTAAATTATCGATAGTCCATATCTCGGAAACTATAAGAGATAATACAATTTGGCAACCGGCAATGTAATTAGCATGCCGAATATTACTTGGAATGTGAATTGGAACGAAATCGCCAATAGATAAGACCATTTTACAATTTGGGCCCAAGTTAGAAGCAGAGCCTAAGGTGTAAATTATCGATAGTCCATATCTCGGAAACTATAAGAGATAATGCAATTTGGCAACCGGCAATGTAATTAGCATGCCGAATACTACTTGGAATGTGAATTGGAACGAAATCGCCAATAGGTAAGACCATTTTACAATTTGGGCCCAAGTTAGAAGCAGAGCCTAAGGTGTAAATTATCGATAGTCCATATCTCGGAAACTATAAGAGATAATTCAATTTGGCAACCGGCAATGTAATTATCATGCCGAATATTACTTGGAATGTGAATTGGAACGAAATCGCCAATAGATAAGACCATTTTACAATTTGGGCCCAAGTTAGAAACAGAGCCTAAGGTGTAAATTATCGATAGTCCATATCTCGGAAACTATAAGAGATAATGCAATTTGGCAACCGGCAATGTAATTAACATGCCGAATATTACTTGGAATGTGAATTGGAACGAAATCGCCAATAGATAAGACCATTTTACAATTTGGGCCCAAGTTAGAAGCAGAGCCTAAGGTGTAAATTATCGATAGTTCATATCTCGGAAATTATAAGAGATAATGCAATTTGGCAACCGACAATGTAATTAGCATGCCGAATATTACTTGGAATGTGAATTGGAACGAAATCGCCAATAGGTAAGACCATTTTACAATTTGGGCCCAAGTTAGAAGCAGAGCCTAAGGTGTAAATTATCGATAGTCCATATCTCGGAAACTATAAGAGATAATTCAATTTGGCAACCGGCAATGTAATTAGCATGCCGAATATTACTTGGAATGTGAATTGGAACGAAATCGCCAGTAGATAAGACCATTTTACAATTTGGGCCCAAGTTAGAAGCCGAGCCTATGGTGTAAATTATCGATAGTCCATATCTCGGAAACTATAAGAGATAATGCAATTTGGCAACCGGCAATGTAATTAGCATGCCGAATATTACTTGTAATGTGAATTGGAACAAAATCGCCAATAGATAAGACCATTTTACAATTTGGGCCCAAGTTAGAAGCAGAGCCTAAGGTGTAAATTATCGATAGTCCATATCTCGGAAACTATAAGAGATAATGCAATTTGGCAACCGGCAATGTAATTAGCATGCCGAATATTACTTGGAATGTGAATTGGAACGAAATCGCCAATAGGTAAGACCATTTTACAATTTGGGCCCAAGTTAGAAGCAGAGCCTAAGGTGTAAATTATCGATAGTCCATATCTCGGAAACTATAAGAGATAATTCAATTTGGCAACCGGCAATGTAATTATCATGCCGAATATTACTTGGAATGTGAATTGGAACGAAATCGCCAATAGATAAGACCATTTTACAATTTGGGCCCAAGTTAGAAACAGAGCCTAAGGTGTAAATTATCGATAGTCCATATCTCGGAAACTATAAGAGATAATGCAATTTGGCAACCGGCAATGTAATTAGCATGCCGAATATTACTTGGAATGTGAATTGGAACGAAATCGCCAATAGATAAGACCATTTTACAATTTGGGCCCAAGTTAGAAGCAGAGCCTAAGGTGTAAATTATCGATAGTCCATATCTCGGAAACTATAAGAGATAATGCAATTTGGCAACCGACAATGTAATTAGCATGCCGAATATTACTTGGAATGTGAATTGGAACGAAATCGCCAATAGGTAAGACCATTTTACAATTTGGGCCCAAGTTAGAAGCAGAGCCTAAGGTGTAAATTATCGATAGTCCATATCTCGGAAACTATAAGAGATAATTCAATTTGGCAACCGGCAATGTAATTAGCATGCCGAATATTACTTGGAATGTGAATTGGAACGAAATCGCCAATAGATAAGACCATTTTACAATTTGGGCCCAAGTTAGAAGCAGAGCCTAAGGTGTAAATTATCGATAGTCCATATCTCGGAAACTATAAGAGATAATGCAATTTGGCAACCGGCAATGTAATTAGTATGCCGAATATTACTTGGAGTGTGAATTGGAACGAAATCGCCAATAGATAAGACCATTTTTCAATTTGGGAGCAAGTTAGAAGCAGAGCCTAAGGTGTAAATTATCGATAGTCCATATCTCGGAAACTATAAGAGATAATGCAATTTGGCAACCGGCAATGTAATTAGCATGCCGAATATTACTTGGAATGTGAATTGGAACGAAATCGCCAATAGATAAGACCATTTTACAATTTGGGCCCAAGTTAGAAGCAGAGCCTAAGGTGTAAATTATCGATAGTCCATATCTCGGAAACTATAAGAGATAATGCAATTTGGCAACCGGCAATGTAATTAGCATGCCGAATATTACTTGGAATGTGAATTGGAACGAAATCGCCAATAGATAAGACCATTTTACAATTTGGGCCCAAGTTAGAAGCAGAGCCTAAGGTGTAAATTATCGATAGTCCATATCTCGGAAACTATAAGAGATAATGCAATTTGACAACCGGCAATGTAATTAGCATGCCGAATATTACTTGGAATGTGAATTGCAACGAAATCGCCAATAGATAAGACCATTTTACAATTTGGGCCCAAGTTAGAAGCAGAGCCTAAGGTGTAAATTATCGATAGTCCATATCTCGGAAACTATAAGAGATAATGCAATTTGGCAACCGGCAATGTAATTGGCATGCCGAATATTACTTGGAATGTGAATTGGAACGAAATCGCCAATAGATAAGACCATTTTACAATTTGGGCCCAAGTTAGAAGCAGAGCCTAAGGTGTAAATTATTGATAGTGCATATCTCGGAAACTATAAGAGATAATGCAATTTCGCAACCGGCAATGTAATTAGCATGCCGAATATCACTTGGAATGTGAATTGGGACGAAATCGCCAATAGATAAGACCATTTTACAATTTGGGCCCAAGTTAGAAGCAGAGCCTAAGGTGTAAATTATCGATAGTCCATATCTCGGAAACTATAAGAGATAATGCAATTTGGCAACCGGCAATGTAATTAGCATGCCGAATATTACTTGGAATGTGAATTGGAACGAAATCGCCAATAGATAAGACCATTTTACAATTTGGGCCCAAGTTAGAAGCAGAGCCTAAGGTGTAAATTATCGATAGTCCATATCTCGGAAACTATAAGAGATAATGCAATTTGGCAACCGGCAATGTAATTAGCATGCCGAATATTACTTGGAATGTGAATTGGAACGAAATCGCCAATAGGTAAGACCATTTTACAATTTGGGCCCAAGTTAGAAGCAGAGCCTAAGGTGTAAATTATCGATAGTCCATATCTCGGAAACTATAAGAGATAATTCAATTTGGCAACCGGCAATGTAATTAGCATGCCGAATATTACTTGGAATGTGAATTGGAACGAAATCGCCAATAGATAAGACCATTTTACAATTTGGGCCCAAGTTAGAAGCAGAGCCTAAGGTGTAAATTATCGATAGTCCATATCTCGGAAACTATAAGAGATAATGCAATTTGGCAACCGGCAATGTAATTAGCATGCCGAATATTACTTGGAATGTGAATTGGAACGAAATCGCCAATAGATAAGACCATTTTACAATTTGGGCCCAAGTTAGAAGCAGAGCCTAAGGTGTAAATTATCGATAGTCCATATCTCGGAAACTATAAGAGATAATGCAATTTGGCAACCGGCAATGTAATTAGCATGCCGAATATTACTTGGAATGTGAATTGGAACGAAATCGCCAATAGATAAAACCATTTTACAATTTGGGCCCAAGTTAGAAGCAGAGCCTATGGTGTAAATTATCGATAGACCATATCTCGGAAACTATAAGAGATAATGCAATTTGGCAACCGGCAATGTAATTAGCATGCCGAATATTACTTGGAATGTGAATTGGAACGAAATCGCCAATAGATAAGACCATTTTACAATTTGGGCCCAAGTTAGAAGCGGAGCCTAAGGTGTAAATTATCGATAGTCCATATCTCGGAAACTATAAGAGATAATGCAATTTGGCAACCGGCAATGTAATTAGCATGCCGAATATTACTTGGAATGTGAATTGGAACGAAATTGCCAATAGATAAGACCATTTTACAATATGGGCCCAACTTAGAAGCAGAGCCTAAGGTGTAAATTATCGATAGTCCATATCTCTGAAACTATAAGAGATAATGCAATTTCGCAACCGGCAATGTAATTAGCATGCCGAATATTACTTGGAATGTGAATTGGGACGAAATCGCCAATAGATAAGGCCATTTTACAATTTGGGCCCAAGTTAGAAGCAGAGCCTAAGGTGTAAATTATCGATAGTCCATATCTCGGAAACTATAAGAGATAATGCAATTTGGCAACCGGCAATGTAATTAGCATGCCGAATATTACTTGGAATGTGAATTGGAACGAAATCGCCAATAGATAAGACCATTTTACAATTTGGGCCCAAGTTAGAAGCAGAGCCTAAGGTGTAAATAATCGATAGTCCATATCTCGGAAACTATTAGAGATAATGCAATTTGGCAACCGGCAATGTAATTAGCATGCCGAATATTACTTGGAATGTGAATTGGAACGAAATCGCCAATAGGTAAGACCATTTTACAATTTGGGCCCTAGTTAGAAGCAGAGCCTAAGGTGTAAATTATCGACAGTCCATATCTCGGAAACTATATGAGATAATTCAATTTGGCAACCGGCAATGTAATTAGCATGCCGAATATTACTTGGAATGTGAATTGGAACGAAATCGCCAATAGATAAGACCATTTTACAATTTGGGCCCAAGTTAGAAGCAGAGCCTAAGGTGTAAATTATTGATAGTCCATATCTCGGAAACTATAAGAGATAATGCAATTTGACCACCGGCAATGTAATTAGCATGCCGAATATTACTTGGAATGTGAATTGGAACGAAATCGCCAATAGAGAAGACCATTTTACAATTTGGGCCCAAGTTAGAAGCAGAGCCTAAGGTGTAAATTATCGATAGTCCATATCTCGGAAACTATAAGAGATAATGCAATTTGGCAACCGGCAATGTAATTAGCATGCCGAATATCACTTGGAATGTGAATTGGGACGAAATCGCCAATAGATAAGACCATTTTACAATTTGGGCCCAAGTTAGAAGCAGAGCCTAAGGTGTAAATTATTGATAGTCCATATCTCGGAAACTATAAGAGATAATGCAATTTCGCAACCGGCAATGTAATTAGCATGCCGAATATTACTTGGAGTGTGAATTGGAACGAAATCGCCAATAGATAAGACCATTTTACAATTTGGGCCCAAGTTAGAAGCAGAGCCTAAGGTGTAAATTATCGATAGTCCATATCTCGGAAACTATAAGAGATAATGCAATTTGGCAACCGGCAATGTAATTAGCATGCCGAATATTACTTGGAATGTGAATTGGAACGAAATCGCCAATAGATAAGACCATTTTACAATTTGGGCCCAAGTTAGAAGCAGAGCCTAAGGTGTAAATTATCGATAGTCCATATCTCGGAAACTATAAGAGATAATGCAATTTGGCAACCGGCAATGTAATTAGCATGCCGAATATTACTTGGAATGTGAATTGGAACGAAATCGCCAATAGATAAGACCATTTAACAATTTGGGCCCAAGTTAGAAGCAGAGCCTAAGGTGTAAATTATTGATAGTCCATATCTCGGAAACTATAAGAGATAATGCAATTTCGCAACCGGCAATGTAATTAGAATGCCGAATATCAGTTGGAATGTGAATTGGGACGAAATCGCCAATAGATAAGACCATTTTACAATTTGGGCCCAAGTTAGAAGCAGAGCCTAAGGTGTAAATTATCGATAGTCCATATCTCGGAAACTATAAGAGATAATGCAATTTGGCAACCGGCAATGTAATTAGCATGCCGAATATTACTTGGAATGTGAATTGGAACGAAATCGCCAATAGATAAGACCATTTAACAATTTGGGCCCAAGTTAGAAGCAGAGCCTAAGGTGTAAATTATTGATAGTCCATATCTCGGAAACTATAAGAGATAATGCAATTTCGCAACCGGCAATGTAATTAGAATGCCGAATATCATTTGGAATGTGAATTGGGACGAAATCGCCAATAGATAAGACCCTTTTACAATTTGGGCCCAAGTTAGAAGCAGAGCCTAAGGTGTAAATTATCGATAGTCCATATCTCGGAAACTATAAGAGATAATGCAATTTGGCAACCGGCAATGTAATTAGCATGCCGAATATTACTTGGAATGTGAATTGGAACGAAATCGCCAATAGATAAGACCATTTTACAATTTGGGCCCAAGTTAGAAGCAGAGCCTAAGGTGTAAATTATCGATAGTCCATATCTCGGAAACTACAAGAGATAATGCAATTTGGCAACCGGCAATGTAATTAGCATGCCGAATATTACTTGGAATGTGAATTGGAACGAAATCGCCAATAGATAAGACCATTTTACAATTTGGGCCCAAGTTAGAAGCAGAGCCTAAGGTGTAAATTATCGATAGTCCATATCTCGGAAACTATAAGAGATAATGCAATTTGACAACCGGCAATGTAATTAGTATGCCGAATATTACTTGGAATGTGAATTGGAACGAAATCGCCAATAGATAAGACCATTTTACAATTTGGGCCCAAGTTAGAAGCAGAGCCTAAGGTGTAAATTATCGATAGTCCATATCTCGGAAACTACAAGAGATAATGCAATTTGGCAACCGGCAATGTAATTAGCATGCCGAATATTACTTGGAATGTGAATTGGAACGAAATCGCCAATAGATAAGACCATTTTACAATTTGGGCCCAAGTTAGAAGCAGAGCCTAAGGTGTAAATTATCGATAGTCCATATCTCGGAAGCTATAAGAGATAATGCAATTTGACAACCGGCAATGTAATTAGTATGCCGAATATTACTTGGAATGTGAATTGGAACGAAATCGCCAATAGATAAGACCATTTTACAATTTGGGCCCAAGTTAGAAGCAGAGCCTAAGGTGTAAATTATCGATAGTCCATATCTCGGAAACTATAAGAGATAATGCAATTTGACCACCGGCAATGTAATTAGCATGCCGAATATTACTTGGAATGTGAATTGGAACGAAATCGCCAATAGAGAAGACCATTTTACAATTTGGGCCCAAGTTAGAAGCAGAGCCTAAGGTGTAAATTATCGATAGTCCATATCTCGGAAACTATAAGAGATAATGCAATTTGGCAACCGGCAATGTAATTAGCATGCCGAATATCACTTGGAATGTGAATTGGGACGAAATCGCCAATAGATAAGACCATTTTACAATTTGGGCCCAAGTTAGAAGCAGAGCCTAAGGTGTAAATTATTGATAGTCCATATCTCGGAAACTATAAGAGATAATGCAATTTCGCAACCGGCAATGTAATTAGCATGCCGAATATTACTTGGAATGTGAATTGGAACGAAATTGCCAATAGATAAGACCATTTTACAATATGGGCCCAACTTAGAAGCAGAGCCTAAGGTGTAAATTATCGATAGTCCATATCTCTGAAACTATAAGAGATAATGCAATTTCGCAACCGGCAATGTAATTAGCATGCCGAATATTACTTGGAATGTGAATTGGGACGAAATCGCCAATAGATAAGGCCATTTTACAATTTGGGCCCAAGTTAGAAGCAGAGCCTAAGGTGTAAATTATCGATAGTCCATATCTCGGAAACTATAAGAGATAATGCAATTTGGCAACCGGCAATGTAATTAGCATGCCGAATATTACTTGGAATGTGAATTGGAACGAAATCGCCAATAGATAAGACCATTTTACAATTTGGGCCCAAGTTAGAAGCAGAGCCTAAGGTGTAAATAATCGATAGTCCATATCTCGGAAACTATTAGAGATAATGCAATTTGGCAACCGGCAATGTAATTAGCATGCCGAATATTACTTGGAATGTGAATTGGAACGAAATCGCCAATAGGTAAGACCATTTTACAATTTGGGCCCTAGTTAGAAGCAGAGCCTAAGGTGTAAATTATCGACAGTCCATATCTCGGAAACTATATGAGATAATTCAATTTGGCAACCGGCAATGTAATTAGCATGCCGAATATTACTTGGAATGTGAATTGGAACGAAATCGCCAATAGATAAGACCATTTTACAATTTGGGCCCAAGTTAGAAGCAGAGCCTAAGGTGTAAATTATTGATAGTCCATATCTCGGAAACTATAAGAGATAATGCAATTTGACCACCGGCAATGTAATTAGCATGCCGAATATTACTTGGAATGTGAATTGGAACGAAATCGCCAATAGAGAAGACCATTTTACAATTTGGGCCCAAGTTAGAAGCAGAGCCTAAGGTGTAAATTATCGATAGTCCATATCTCGGAAACTATAAGAGATAATGCAATTTGGCAACCGGCAATGTAATTAGCATGCCGAATATCACTTGGAATGTGAATTGGGACGAAATCGCCAATAGATAAGACCATTTTACAATTTGGGCCCAAGTTAGAAGCAGAGCCTAAGGTGTAAATTATTGATAGTCCATATCTCGGAAACTATAAGAGATAATGCAATTTCGCAACCGGCAATGTAATTAGCATGCCGAATATTACTTGGAGTGTGAATTGGAACGAAATCGCCAATAGATAAGACCATTTTACAATTTGGGCCCAAGTTAGAAGCAGAGCCTAAGGTGTAAATTATCGATAGTCCATATCTCGGAAACTATAAGAGATAATGCAATTTGGCAACCGGCAATGTAATTAGCATGCCGAATATTACTTGGAATGTGAATTGGAACGAAATCGCCAATAGATAAGACCATTTTACAATTTGGGCCCAAGTTAGAAGCAGAGCCTAAGGTGTAAATTATCGATAGTCCATATCTCGGAAACTATAAGAGATAATGCAATTTGGCAACCGGCAATGTAATTAGCATGCCGAATATTACTTGGAATGTGAATTGGAACGAAATCGCCAATAGATAAGACCATTTAACAATTTGGGCCCAAGTTAGAAGCAGAGCCTAAGGTGTAAATTATTGATAGTCCATATCTCGGAAACTATAAGAGATAATGCAATTTCGCAACCGGCAATGTAATTAGAATGCCGAATATCAGTTGGAATGTGAATTGGGACGAAATCGCCAATAGATAAGACCATTTTACAATTTGGGCCCAAGTTAGAAGCAGAGCCTAAGGTGTAAATTATCGATAGTCCATATCTCGGAAACTATAAGAGATAATGCAATTTGGCAACCGGCAATGTAATTAGCATGCCGAATATTACTTGGAATGTGAATTGGAACGAAATCGCCAATAGATAAGACCATTTAACAATTTGGGCCCAAGTTAGAAGCAGAGCCTAAGGTGTAAATTATTGATAGTCCATATCTCGGAAACTATAAGAGATAATGCAATTTCGCAACCGGCAATGTAATTAGAATGCCGAATATCATTTGGAATGTGAATTGGGACGAAATCGCCAATAGATAAGACCCTTTTACAATTTGGGCCCAAGTTAGAAGCAGAGCCTAAGGTGTAAATTATCGATAGTCCATATCTCGGAAACTATAAGAGATAATGCAATTTGGCAACCGGCAATGTAATTAGCATGCCGAATATTACTTGGAATGTGAATTGGAACGAAATCGCCAATAGATAAGACCATTTTACAATTTGGGCCCAAGTTAGAAGCAGAGCCTAAGGTGTAAATTATTGATAGTCCATATCTCGGAAACTATAAGAGATAATGCAATTTCGCAACCGGCAATGTAATTAGCATGCCGAATATTACTTGGAGTGTGAATTGGAACGAAATCGCCAATAGATAAGACCATTTTACAATTTGGGCCCAAGTTAGAAGCAGAGCCTAAGGTGTAAATTATCGATAGTCCATATCTCGGAAACTATAAGAGATAATGCAATTTGGCAACCGGCAATGTAATTAGCATGCCGAATATTACTTGGAATGTGAATTGGAACGAAATCGCCAATAGATAAGACCATTTAACAATTTGGGCCCAAGTTAGAAGCAGAGCCTAAGGTGTAAATTATTGATAGTCCATATCTCGGAAACTATAAGAGATAATGCAATTTCGCAACCGGCAATGTAATTAGAATGCCGAATATCAGTTGGAATGTGAATTGGGACGAAATCGCCAATAGATAAGACCATTTTACAATTTGGGCCCAAGTTAGAAGCAGAGCCTAAGGTGTAAATTATCGATAGTCCATATCTCGGAAACTATAAGAGATAATGCAATTTGGCAACCGGCAATGTAATTAGCATGCCGAATATTACTTGGAATGTGAATTGGAACGAAATCGCCAATAGATAAGACCATTTAACAATTTGGGCCCAAGTTAGAAGCAGAGCCTAAGGTGTAAATTATTGATAGTCCATATCTCGGAAACTATAAGAGATAATGCAATTTCGCAACCGGCAATGTAATTAGAATGCCGAATATCATTTGGAATGTGAATTGGGACGAAATCGCCAATAGATAAGACCCTTTTACAATTTGGGCCCAAGTTAGAAGCAGAGCCTAAGGTGTAAATTATCGATAGTCCATATCTCGGAAACTATAAGAGATAATGCAATTTGGCAACCGGCAATGTAATTAGCATGCCGAATATTACTTGGAATGTGAATTGGAACGAAATCGCCAATAGATAAGACCATTTTACAATTTGGGCCCAAGTTAGAAGCAGAGCCTAAGGTGTAAATTATCGATAGTCCATATCTCGGAAACTACAAGAGATAATGCAATTTGGCAACCGGCAATGTAATTAGCATGCCGAATATTACTTGGAATGTGAATTGGAACGAAATCGCCAATAGATAAGACCATTTTACAATTTGGGCCCAAGTTAGAAGCAGAGCCTAAGGTGTAAATTATCGATAGTCCATATCTCGGAAACTATAAGAGATAATGCAATTTGACAACCGGCAATGTAATTAGTATGCCGAATATTACTTGGAATGTGAATTGGAACGAAATCGCCAATAGATAAGACCATTTTACAATTTGGGCCCAAGTTAGAAGCAGAGCCTAAGGTGTAAATTATCGATAGTCCATATCTCGGAAACTATAAGAGATAATGCAATTTGGCAACCGGCAATGTAATTAGCATGCCGAATATTACTTGGAATGTGAATTGGAACGAAATCGCCAATAGATAAGACCATTTTACAATTTGGGCCCAAGTTAGAAGCAGAGCCTAAGGTGTAAATTATCGATAGTCCATATCTCGGAAACTACAAGAGATAATGCAATTTGGCAACCGGCAATGTAATTAGCATGCCGAATATTACTTGGAATGTGAATTGGAACGAAATCGCCAATAGATAAGACCATTTTACAATTTGGGCCCAAGTTAGAAGCAGAGCCTAAGGTGTAAATTATCGATAGTCCATATCTCGGAAACTATAAGAGATAATGCAATTTGACAACCGGCAATGTAATTAGTATGCCGAATATTACTTGGAATGTGAATTGGAACGAAATCGCCAATAGATAAGACCATTTTACAATTTGGGCCCAAGTTAGAAGCAGAGCCTAAGGTGTAAATTATCGATAGTCCATATCTCGGAAACTATAAGAGATAATGCAATTTGGCAACCGGCAATGTAATTAGCATGCCGAATATTAATTGGAATGTGAATTGGAACGAAATCGCCAATAGATAAGACCATTTTACAATTTGGGCCCAAGTTAGAAGCAGAGCCTAAGGTGTAAATAATCGATAGTCCATATCTCGGCAACTATAAGAGATAATGCAATTTGGCAACCGGCAATGTAATTAGCATGCCGAATATTACTTGGAATGTGAATTGGAACGAAATCGCCAATAGGTAAGACCATTTTACAATTTGGGCCCAAGTTAGAAGCAGAGCCTAAGGTGTAAATTATCGACAGTCCATATCTCGGAAACTATAAGAGATAATTCAATTTGGCAACCGACAATGTAATTAGCATGCCGAATATTACTTGGAATGTGAATTGGAACGAAATCGCCAATAGATAAGACCATTTTACAATTTGGGCCCAAGTTAGAAGCAGAGCCTAAGGTGTAAATTATTGATAGTCCATATCTCGGAAACTATAAGAGATAATGCAATTTGACCACCGGCAATGTAATTAGCATGCCGAATATTACTTGGAATGTGAATTGGAACGAAATCGCCAATAGAGAAGACCATTTTACAATTTGGGCCCAAGTTAGAAGCAGAGCCTAAGGTGTAAATTATCGATAGTCCATATCTCGGAAACTATAAGAGATAATGCAATTTGGCAACCGGCAATGTAATTAGCATGCCGAATATCACTTGGAATGTGAATTGGGACGAAATCGCCAATAGATAAGACCATTTTACAATTTGGGCCCAAGTTAGAAGCAGAGCCTAAGGTGTAAATTATCGATAGTCCATATCTCGGAAACTACAAGAGATAATGCAATTTGGCAACCGGCAATGTAATTAGCATGCCGAATATTACTTGGAATGTGAATTGGAACGAAATCGCCAATAGATAAGACCATTTTACAATTTGGGCCCAAGTTAGAAGCAGAGCCTAAGGTGTAAATTATCGATAGTCCATATCTCGGAAACTATAAGAGATAATGCAATTTGACAACCGGCAATGTAATTAGTATGCCGAATATTACTTGGAATGTGAATTGGAACGAAATCGCCAATAGATAAGACCATTTTACAATTTGGGCCCAAGTTAGAAGCAGAGCCTAAGGTGTAAATTATGGATAGTCCATATCTCGGAAACTATAAGAGATAATGCAATTTGGCAACCGGCAATGTAATTAGCATGCCGAATATTAATTGGAATGTGAATTGGAACGAAATCGCCAATAGATAAGACCATTTTACAATTTGGGCCCAAGTTAGAAGCAGAGCCTAAGGTGTAAATAATCGATAGTCCATATCTCGGCAACTATAAGAGATAATGCAATTTGGCAACCGGCAATGTAATTAGCATGCCGAATATTACTTGGAATGTGAATTGGAACGAAATCGCCAATAGGTAAGACCATTTTACAATTTGGGCCCAAGTTAGAAGCAGAGCCTAAGGTGTAAATTATCGACAGTCCATATCTCGGAAACTATAAGAGATAATTCAATTTGGCAACCGACAATGTAATTAGCATGCCGAATATTACTTGGAATGTGAATTGGAACGAAATCGCCAATAGATAAGACCATTTTACAATTTGGGCCCAAGTTAGAAGCAGAGCCTAAGGTGTAAATTATTGATAGTCCATATCTCGGAAACTATAAGAGATAATGCAATTTGACCACCGGCAATGTAATTAGCATGCCGAATATTACTTTGAATGTGAATTGGAACGAAATCGCCAATAGAGAAGCCCATTTTACAATTTGGGCCCAAGTTAGAAGCAGAGCCTAAGGTGTAAATAATCGATAGTCCATATCTCGGAAACTATAAGAGATAATGCAATTTGGCAACCGGCAATGTAATTAGCATGCCGAATATCACTTGGAATGTGAATTGGAACGAAATCGCCAATAGATAAGACCATTTTACAATTTGGGCCCAAGTTAGAAGCAGAGCCTAAGGTGTAAATTATCGACAGTCCATATCTCGGAAACTATAAGAGATAATTCAATTTGGCAACCGACAATGTAATTAGCATGCCGAATATTACTTGGAATGTGAATTGGAACGAAATCGCCAATAGATAAGACCATTTTACAATTTGGGCCCAAGTTAGAAGCAGAGCCTAAGGTGTAAATAATGGATAGTCCATATCTCGGAAACTATAAGAGATAATGCAATTTGGCAACCGGCAATGTAATTAGCATGCCGAATATCACTTGGAATGTGAATTGGAACGAAATCGCCAATAGATAAGACCATTTTACAATTTGGGCCCAAGTTAGAAGCAGAGCCTAAGGAGTAAATTATCGATAGTCCATATCTCGGAAACTATAAGAGATAATGCAATTTGGCAACCGGCAATGTAATTAGCATGCCGAATATCACTTGGAATGTGAATTGGAACGAAATCGCCAATAGGTAAGACCATTTTACAATTTGGGCCCAAGTTAGAAGCAGAGCCTAAGGAGTAAATTATCGATAGTCCATATCTCGGAAACTATAAGAGATAATGCAATTTGGCAACCGGCAATGTAATTAGCATGCCGAATATCACTTGGAATGTGAATTGGAACGAAATCGCCAATAGGTAAGACCATTTTACAATTTGGGCCCAAGTTAGAAGCAGAGCCTAAGGTGTAAATTATCGACAGTCCATATCTCGGAAACTATAAGAGATAATTCAATTTGGCAACCGACAATGTAATTAGCATGCCGAATATTACTTGGAATGTGAATTGGAACGAAATCGCCAATAGATAAGACCATTTTACAATTTGGGCCCAAGTTAGAAGCAGAGCCTAAGGTGTAAATTATTGATAGTCCATATCTCGGAAACTATAAGAGATAATGCAATTTGACCACCGGCAATGTAATTAGCATGCCGAATATTACTTGGAATGTGAATTGGAACGAAATCGCCAATAGAGAAGACCATTTTACAATTTGGGCCCAAGTTAGAAGCAGAGCCTAAGGTGTAAATAATCGATAGTCCATATCTCGGAAACTATAAGAGATAATGCAATTTGGCAACCGGCAATGTAATTAGCATGCCGAATATCACTTGGAATGTGAATTGGAACGAAATCGCCAATAGATAAGACCATTTTACAATTTGGGCCCAAGTTAGAAGCAGAGCCTAAGGAGTAAATTATCGATAGTCCATATCTCGGAAACTATAAGAGATAATGCAATTTGGCAACCGGCAATGTAATTAGCATGCCGAATATTAATTGGAATGTGAATTGGAACGAAATCGCCAATAGATAAGACCATTTTACAATTTGGGCCCAAGTTAGAAGCAGAGCCTAAGGTGTAAATAATCGATAGTCCATATCTCGGAAACTATAAGAGATAATGCAATTTGGCAACCGGCAATGTAATTAGCATGCCGAATATTACTTGGAATGTGAATTGGAACGAAATCGCCAATAGATAAGACCATTTTACAATTTGGGCCCAAGTTAGAAGCGGAGCCTAAGGTGTAAATTATCGATAGTCCATATCTCGGAAACTATAAGAGATAATGCAATTTGGCAACCGGCAATGTAATTAGCATGCCGAATATTACTTGGAATGTGAATTGGAACGAAATTGCCAATAGATAAGACCATTTTACAATATGGGCCCAAGTTAGAAGCAGAGCCTAAGGTGTAAATTATCGATAGTCCATATCTCTGAAACTATAAGAGATAATGCAATTTCGCAACCGGCAATGTAATTAGCATGCCGAATATTACTTGGAATGTGAATTGGGACGAAATCGCCAATAGATAAGGCCATTTTACAATTTGGGCCCAAGTTAGAAGCAGAGCCTAAGGTGTAAATTATCGATAGTCCATATCTCGGAAACTATAAGAGATAATGCAATTTGGCAACCGGCAATGTAATTAGCATGCCGAATATTACTTGGAGTGTGAATTGGAACGAAATCGCCAATAGATAAGACCATTTTACAATTTGGGCCCAAGTTAGAAGCAGAGCCTAAGGTGTAAATAATCGATAGTCCATATCTCGGAAACTATAAGAGATAATGCAATTTGGCAACCGGCAATGTAATTAGCATGCCGAATATTACTTGGAATGTGAATTGGAACGAAATCGCCAATAGATAAGACCATTTTACAATTTGGGCCCAAGTTAGAAGCAGAGCCTAAGGTGTAAATTATTGATAGTGCATATCTCGGAAACTATAAGAGATAATGCAATTTCGCAACCGGCAATGTAATTAGCATGCCGAATATCACTTGGAATGTGAATTGGGACGAAATCGCCAATAGATAAGACCATTTTACAATTTGGGCCCAAGTTAGAAGCAGAGCCTAAGGTGTAAATTATCGATAGTCCATATCTCGGAAACTATAAGAGATAATGCAATTTGGCAACCGGCAATGTAATTAGCATGCCGAATATTACTTGGAATGTGAATTGGAACGAAATCGCCAATAGATAAGACCATTTTACAATTTGGGCCCAAGTTAGAAGCAGAGCCTAAGGTGTAAATTATCGATAGTCCATATCTCGGAAACTATAAGAGATAATGCAATTTGGCAACCGGCAATGTAATTAGCATGCCGAATATTACTTGGAATGTGAATTGGAACGAAATCGCCAATAGGTAAGACCATTTTACAATTTGGGCCCAAGTTAGAAGCAGAGCCTAAGGTGTAAATTATCGATAGTCCATATCTCGGAAACTATAAGAGATAATTCAATTTGGCAACCGGCAATGTAATTAGCATGCCGAATATTACTTGGAATGTGAATTGGAACGAAATCGCCAATAGATAAGACCATTTTACAATTTGGGCCCAAGTTAGAAGCAGAGCCTAAGGTGTAAATTATCGATAGTCCATATCTCGGAAACTATAAGAGATAATGCAATTTGGCAACCGGCAATGTAATTAGCATGCCGAATATTACTTGGAATGTGAATTGGAACGAAATCGCCAATAGATAAGACCATTTTACAATTTGGGCCCAAGTTAGAAGCAGAGCCTAAGGTGTAAATTATCGATAGTCCATATCTCGGAAACTATAAGAGATAATGCAATTTGGCAACCGGCAATGTAATTAGCATGCCGAATATTACTTGGAATGTGAATTGGAACGAAATCGCCAATAGATAAGACCATTTTACAATTTGGGCCCAAGTTAGAAGCAGAGCCTATGGTGTAAATTATCGATAGACCATATCTCGGAAACTATAAGAGATAATGCAATTTGGCAACCGGCAATGTAATTAGCATGCCGAATATTACTTGGAATGTGAATTGGAACGAAATCGCCAATAGATAAGACCATTTTACAATTTGGGCCCAAGTTAGAAGCGGAGCCTAAGGTGTAAATTATCGATAGTCCATATCTCGGAAACTATAAGAGATAATGCAATTTGGCAACCGGCAATGTAATTAGCATGCCGAATATTACTTGGAATGTGAATTGGAACGAAATTGCCAATAGATAAGACCATTTTACAATATGGGCCCAACTTAGAAGCAGAGCCTAAGGTGTAAATTATCGATAGTCCATATCTCTGAAACTATAAGAGATAATGCAATTTCGCAACCGGCAATGTAATTAGCATGCCGAATATTACTTGGAATGTGAATTGGGACGAAATCGCCAATAGATAAGGCCATTTTACAATTTGGGCCCAAGTTAGAAGCAGAGCCTAAGGTGTAAATTATCGATAGTCCATATCTCGGAAACTATAAGAGATAATGCAATTTGGCAACCGGCAATGTAATTAGCATGCCGAATATTACTTGGAATGTGAATTGGAACGAAATCGCCAATAGATAAGACCATTTTACAATTTGGGCCCAAGTTAGAAGCAGAGCCTAAGGTGTAAATTATCGATAGTCCATATCTCGGAAACTATAAGAGATAATGCAATTTGGCAACCGGCAATGTAATTAGCATGCCGAATATTACTTGGAATGTGAATTGGAACGAAATCGCCAATAGGTAAGACCATTTTACAATTTGGGCCCAAGTTAGAAGCAGAGCCTAAGGTGTAAATTATCGATAGTCCATATCTCGGAAACTATAAGAGATAATTCAATTTGGCAACCGGCAATGTAATTAGCATGCCGAATATTACTTGGAATGTGAATTGGAACGAAATCGCCAATAGATAAGACCATTTTACAATTTGGGCCCAAGTTAGAAGCAGAGCCTAAGGTGTAAATTATCGATAGTCCATATCTCGGAAACTATAAGAGATAATGCAATTTGGCAACCGGCAATGTAATTAGCATGCCGAATATTACTTGGAATGTGAATTGGAACGAAATCGCCAATAGATAAGACCATTTTACAATTTGGGCCCAAGTTAGAAGCAGAGCCTAAGGTGTAAATTATCGATAGTCCATATCTCGGAAACTATAAGAGATAATGCAATTTGGCAACCGGCAATGTAATTAGCATGCCGAATATTACTTGGAATGTGAATTGGAACGAAATCGCCAATAGATAAGACCATTTTACAATTTGGGCCCAAGTTAGAAGCAGAGCCTATGGTGTAAATTATCGATAGACCATATCTCGGAAACTATAAGAGATAATGCAATTTGGCAACCGGCAATGTAATTAGCATGCCGAATATTACTTGGAATGTGAATTGGAACGAAATCGCCAATAGATAAGACCATTTTACAATTTGGGCCCAAGTTAGAAGCGGAGCCTAAGGTGTAAATTATCGATAGTCCATATCTCGGAAACTATAAGAGATAATGCAATTTGGCAACCGGCAATGTAATTAGCATGCCGAATATTACTTGGAATGTGAATTGGAACGAAATTGCCAATAGATAAGACCATTTTACAATATGGGCCCAACTTAGAAGCAGAGCCTAAGGTGTAAATTATCGATAGTCCATATCTCTGAAACTATAAGAGATAATGCAATTTCGCAACCGGCAATGTAATTAGCATGCCGAATATTACTTGGAATGTGAATTGGGACGAAATCGCCAATAGATAAGGCCATTTTACAATTTGGGCCCAAGTTAGAAGCAGAGCCTAAGGTGTAAATTATCGATAGTCCATATCTCGGAAACTATAAGAGATAATGCAATTTGGCAACCGGCAATGTAATTAGCATGCCGAATATTACTTGGAATGTGAATTGGAACGAAATCGCCAATAGGTAAGACCATTTTACAATTTGGGCCCTAGTTAGAAGCAGAGCCTAAGGTGTAAATTATCGACAGTCCATATCTCGGAAACTATATGAGATAATTCAATTTGGCAACCGGCAATGTAATTAGCATGCCGAATATTACTTGGAATGTGAATTGGAACGAAATCGCCAATAGATAAGACCATTTTACAATTTGGGCCCAAGTTAGAAGCAGAGCCTAAGGTGTAAATTATTGATAGTCCATATCTCGGAAACTATAAGAGATAATGCAATTTGACCACCGGCAATGTAATTAGCATGCCGAATATTACTTGGAATGTGAATTGGAACGAAATCGCCAATAGAGAAGACCATTTTACAATTTGGGCCCAAGTTAGAAGCAGAGCCTAAGGTGTAAATTATCGATAGTCCATATCTCGGAAACTATAAGAGATAATGCAATTTGGCAACCGGCAATGTAATTAGCATGCCGAATATCACTTGGAATGTGAATTGGGACGAAATCGCCAATAGATAAGACCATTTTACAATTTGGGCCCAAGTTAGAAGCAGAGCCTAAGGTGTAAATTATTGATAGTCCATATCTCGGAAACTATAAGAGATAATGCAATTTCGCAACCGGCAATGTAATTAGCATGCCGAATATTACTTGGAGTGTGAATTGGAACGAAATCGCCAATAGATAAGACCATTTTACAATTTGGGCCCAAGTTAGAAGCAGAGCCTAAGGTGTAAATTATCGATAGTCCATATCTCGGAAACTATAAGAGATAATGCAATTTGGCAACCGGCAATGTAATTAGCATGCCGAATATTACTTGGAATGTGAATTGGAACGAAATCGCCAATAGATAAGACCATTTTACAATTTGGGCCCAAGTTAGAAGCAGAGCCTAAGGTGTAAATTATCGATAGTCCATATCTCGGAAACTATAAGAGATAATGCAATTTGGCAACCGGCAATGTAATTAGCATGCCGAATATTACTTGGAATGTGAATTGGAACGAAATCGCCAATAGATAAGACCATTTAACAATTTGGGCCCAAGTTAGAAGCAGAGCCTAAGGTGTAAATTATTGATAGTCCATATCTCGGAAACTATAAGAGATAATGCAATTTCGCAACCGGCAATGTAATTAGAATGCCGAATATCAGTTGGAATGTGAATTGGGACGAAATCGCCAATAGATAAGACCATTTTACAATTTGGGCCCAAGTTAGAAGCAGAGCCTAAGTTGTAAATTATCGATAGTCCATATCTCGGAAACTATAAGAGATAATGCAATTTGGCAACCGGCAATGTAATTAGCATGCCGAATATTACTTGGAATGTGAATTGGAACGAAATCGCCAATAGATAAGACCATTTTACAATTTGGGCCCAAGTTAGAAGCAGAGCCTAAGGTGTAAATTATCGATAGTCCATATCTCGGAAACTATAAGAGATAATGCAATTTGGCAACCGGCAATGTAATTAGCATGCCGAATATTACTTGGAATGTGAATTGGAACGAAATCGCCAATAGATAAGACCATTTAACAATTTGGGCCCAAGTTAGAAGCAGAGCCTAAGGTGTAAATTATTGATAGTCCATATCTCGGAAACTATAAGAGATAATGCAATTTCGCAACCGGCAATGTAATTAGAATGCCGAATATCATTTGGAATGTGAATTGGGACGAAATCGCCAATAGATAAGACCCTTTTACAATTTGGGCCCAAGTTAGAAGCAGAGCCTAAGGTGTAAATTATCGATAGTCCATATCTCGGAAACTATAAGAGATAATGCAATTTGGCAACCGGCAATGTAATTAGCATGCCGAATATTACTTGGAATGTGAATTGGAACGAAATCGCCAATAGATAAGACCATTTTACAATTTGGGCCCAAGTTAGAAGCAGAGCCTAAGGTGTAAATTATCGATAGTCCATATCTCGGAAACTACAAGAGATAATGCAATTTGGCAACCGGCAATGTAATTAGCATGCCGAATATTACTTGGAATGTGAATTGGAACGAAATCGCCAATAGATAAGACCATTTTACAATTTGGGCCCAAGTTAGAAGCAGAGCCTAAGGTGTAAATTATCGATAGTCCATATCTCGGAAACTATAAGAGATAATGCAATTTGACAACCGGCAATGTAATTAGTATGCCGAATATTACTTGGAATGTGAATTGGAACGAAATCGCCAATAGATAAGACCATTTTACAATTTGGGCCCAAGTTAGAAGCAGAGCCTAAGGTGTAAATTATCGATAGTCCATATCTCGGAAACTATAAGAGATAATGCAATTTGGCAACCGGCAATGTAATTAGCATGCCGAATATTAATTGGAATGTGAATTGGAACGAAATCGCCAATAGATAAGACCATTTTACAATTTGGGCCCAAGTTAGAAGCAGAGCCTAAGGTGTAAATAATCGATAGTCCATATCTCGGCAACTATAAGAGATAATGCAATTTGGCAACCGGCAATGTAATTAGCATGCCGAATATTACTTGGAATGTGAATTGGAACGAAATCGCCAATAGGTAAGACCATTTTACAATTTGGGCCCAAGTTAGAAGCAGAGCCTAAGGTGTAAATTATCGACAGTCCATATCTCGGAAACTATAAGAGATAATTCAATTTGGCAACCGACAATGTAATTAGCATGCCGAATATTACTTGGAATGTGAATTGGAACGAAATCGCCAATAGATAAGACCATTTTACAATTTGGGCCCAAGTTAGAAGCAGAGCCTAAGGTGTAAATTATTGATAGTCCATATCTCGGAAACTATAAGAGATAATGCAATTTGACCACCGGCAATGTAATTAGCATGCCGAATATTACTTGGAATGTGAATTGGAACGAAATCGCCAATAGAGAAGACCATTTTACAATTTGGGCCCAAGTTAGAAGCAGAGCCTAAGGTGTAAATTATCGATAGTCCATATCTCGGAAACTATAAGAGATAATGCAATTTGGCAACCGGCAATGTAATTAGCATGCCGAATATCACTTGGAATGTGAATTGGGACGAAATCGCCAATAGATAAGACCATTTTACAATTTGGGCCCAAGTTAGAAGCAGAGCCTAAGGTGTAAATTATCGATAGTCCATATCTCGGAAACTACAAGAGATAATGCAATTTGGCAACCGGCAATGTAATTAGCATGCCGAATATTACTTGGAATGTGAATTGGAACGAAATCGCCAATAGATAAGACCATTTTACAATTTGGGCCCAAGTTAGAAGCAGAGCCTAAGGTGTAAATTATCGATAGTCCATATCTCGGAAACTATAAGAGATAATGCAATTTGGCAACCGGCAATGTAATTAGCATGCCGAATATTAATTGGAATGTGAATTGGAACGAAATCGCCAATAGATAAGACCATTTTACAATTTGGGCCCAAGTTAGAAGCAGAGCCTAAGGTGTAAATAATCGATAGTCCATATCTCGGCAACTATAAGAGATAATGCAATTTGGCAACCGGCAATGTAATTAGCATGCCGAATATTACTTGGAATGTGAATTGGAACGAAATCGCCAATAGGTAAGACCATTTTACAATTTGGGCCCAAGTTAGAAGCAGAGCCTAAGGTGTAAATTATCGACAGTCCATATCTCGGAAACTATAAGAGATAATTCAATTTGGCAACCGACAATGTAATTAGCATGCCGAATATTACTTGGAATGTGAATTGGAACGAAATCGCCAATAGATAAGACCATTTTACAATTTGGGCCCAAGTTAGAAGCAGAGCCTAAGGTGTAAATTATCGATAGTCCATATCTCGGAAACTACAAGAGATAATGCAATTTGGCAACCGGCAATGTAATTAGCATGCCGAATATTACTTGGAATGTGAATTGGAACGAAATCGCCAATAGATAAGACCATTTTACAATTTGGGCCCAAGTTAGAAGCAGAGCCTAAGGTGTAAATTATCGATAGTCCATATCTCGGAAACTATAAGAGATAATGCAATTTGACAACCGGCAATGTAATTAGTATGCCGAATATTACTTGGAATGTGAATTGGAACGAAATCGCCAATAGATAAGACCATTTTACAATTTGGGCCCAAGTTAGAAGCAGAGCCTAAGGTGTAAATTATCGATAGTCCATATCTCGGAAACTATAAGAGATAATGCAATTTGACAACCGGCAATGTAATTAGTATGCCGAATATTACTTGGAATGTGAATTGGAACGAAATCGCCAATAGATAAGACCATTTTACAATTTGGGCCCAAGTTAGAAGCAGAGCCTAAGGTGTAAATTATGGATAGTCCATATCTCGGAAACTATAAGAGATAATGCAATTTGGCAACCGGCAATGTAATTAGCATGCCGAATATTAATTGGAATGTGAATTGGAACGAAATCGCCAATAGGTAAGACCATTTTACAATTTGGGCCCAAGTTAGAAGCAGAGCCTAAGGTGTAAATTATCGATAGTCCATATCTCGGAAACTATAAGAGATAATGCAATTTGGCAACCGGCAATGTAATTAGCATGCCGAATATTACTTGGAATGTGAATTGGAACGAAATCGCCAATAGATAAGGCCATTTTACAATTTGGGCCCAAGTTAGAAGCAGAGCCTAAGGTGTAAATTATCGATAGTCCATATCTCGGAAACTATAAGAGATAATGCAATTTGGCAACCGGCAATGTAATTAGCATGCCGAATATTACTTGGAATGTGAATTGGAACGAAATCGCCAATAGATAAGACCATTTAACAATTTGGGCCCAAGTTAGAAGCAGAGCCTAAGGTGTAAATTATTGATAGTCCATATCTCGGAAACTATAAGAGATAATGCAATTTCGCAACCGGCAATGTAATTAGAATGCCGAATATCAGTTGGAATGTGAATTGGGACGAAATCGCCAATAGATAAGACCATTTTACAATTTGGGCCCAAGTTAGAAGCAGAGCCTAAGGTGTAAATTATCGATAGTCCATATCTCGGAAACTATAAGAGATAATGCAATTTGGCAACCGGCAATGTAATTAGCATGCCGAATATTACTTGGAATGTGAATTGGAACGAAATCGCCAATAGATAAGACCATTTTACAATTTGGGCCCAAGTTAGAAGCAGAGCCTAAGGTGTAAATTATCGATAGTCCATATCTCGGAAACTATAAGAGATAATGCAATTTGGCAACCGGCAATGTAATTAGCATGCCGAATATTACTTGGAATGTGAATTGGAACGAAATCGCCAATAGATAAGACCATTTAACAATTTGGGCCCAAGTTAGAAGCAGAGCCTAAGGTGTAAATTATTGATAGTCCATATCTCGGAAACTATAAGAGATAATGCAATTTCGCAACCGGCAATGTAATTAGAATGCCGAATATCATTTGGAATGTGAATTGGGACGAAATCGCCAATAGATAAGACCCTTTTACAATTTGGGCCCAAGTTAGAAGCAGAGCCTAAGGTGTAAATTATCGATAGTCCATATCTCGGAAACTATAAGAGATAATGCAATTTGGCAACCGGCAATGTAATTAGCATGCCGAATATTACTTGGAATGTGAATTGGAACGAAATCGCCAATAGATAAGACCATTTTACAATTTGGGCCCAAGTTAGAAGCAGAGCCTAAGGTGTAAATTATCGATAGTCCATATCTCGGAAACTACAAGAGATAATGCAATTTGGCAACCGGCAATGTAATTAGCATGCCGAATATTACTTGGAATGTGAATTGGAACGAAATCGCCAATAGATAAGACCATTTTACAATTTGGGCCCAAGTTAGAAGCAGAGCCTAAGGTGTAAATTATCGATAGTCCATATCTCGGAAACTATAAGAGATAATGCAATTTGACAACCGGCAATGTAATTAGTATGCCGAATATTACTTGGAATGTGAATTGGAACGAAATCGCCAATAGATAAGACCATTTTACAATTTGGGCCCAAGTTAGAAGCAGAGCCTAAGGTGTAAATTATCGATAGTCCATATCTCGGAAACTATAAGAGATAATGCAATTTGGCAACCGGCAATGTAATTAGCATGCCGAATATTAATTGGAATGTGAATTGGAACGAAATCGCCAATAGATAAGACCATTTTACAATTTGGGCCCAAGTTAGAAGCAGAGCCTAAGGTGTAAATAATCGATAGTCCATATCTCGGCAACTATAAGAGATAATGCAATTTGGCAACCGGCAATGTAATTAGCATGCCGAATATTACTTGGAATGTGAATTGGAACGAAATCGCCAATAGGTAAGACCATTTTACAATTTGGGCCCAAGTTAGAAGCAGAGCCTAAGGTGTAAATTATCGACAGTCCATATCTCGGAAACTATAAGAGATAATTCAATTTGGCAACCGACAATGTAATTAGCATGCCGAATATTACTTGGAATGTGAATTGGAACGAAATCGCCAATAGATAAGACCATTTTACAATTTGGGCCCAAGTTAGAAGCAGAGCCTAAGGTGTAAATTATTGATAGTCCATATCTCGGAAACTATAAGAGATAATGCAATTTGACCACCGGCAATGTAATTAGCATGCCGAATATTACTTGGAATGTGAATTGGAACGAAATCGCCAATAGAGAAGACCATTTTACAATTTGGGCCCAAGTTAGAAGCAGAGCCTAAGGTGTAAATTATCGATAGTCCATATCTCGGAAACTATAAGAGATAATGCAATTTGGCAACCGGCAATGTAATTAGCATGCCGAATATCACTTGGAATGTGAATTGGGACGAAATCGCCAATAGATAAGACCATTTTACAATTTGGGCCCAAGTTAGAAGCAGAGCCTAAGGTGTAAATTATCGATAGTCCATATCTCGGAAACTACAAGAGATAATGCAATTTGGCAACCGGCAATGTAATTAGCATGCCGAATATTACTTGGAATGTGAATTGGAACGAAATCGCCAATAGATAAGACCATTTTACAATTTGGGCCCAAGTTAGAAGCAGAGCCTAAGGTGTAAATTATCGATAGTCCATATCTCGGAAACTATAAGAGATAATGCAATTTGACAACCGGCAATGTAATTAGTATGCCGAATATTACTTGGAATGTGAATTGGAACGAAATCGCCAATAGATAAGACCATTTTACAATTTGGGCCCAAGTTAGAAGCAGAGCCTAAGGTGTAAATTATGGATAGTCCATATCTCGGAAACTATAAGAGATAATGCAATTTGGCAACCGGCAATGTAATTAGCATGCCGAATATTAATTGGAATGTGAATTGGAACGAAATCGCCAATAGATAAGACCATTTTACAATTTGGGCCCAAGTTAGAAGCAGAGCCTAAGGTGTAAATAATCGATAGTCCATATCTCGGCAACTATAAGAGATAATGCAATTTGGCAACCGGCAATGTAATTAGCATGCCGAATATTACTTGGAATGTGAATTGGAACGAAATCGCCAATAGGTAAGACCATTTTACAATTTGGGCCCAAGTTAGAAGCAGAGCCTAAGGTGTAAATTATCGACAGTCCATATCTCGGAAACTATAAGAGATAATTCAATTTGGCAACCGACAATGTAATTAGCATGCCGAATATTACTTGGAATGTGAATTGGAACGAAATCGCCAATAGATAAGACCATTTTACAATTTGGGCCCAAGTTAGAAGCAGAGCCTAAGGTGTAAATTATTGATAGTCCATATCTCGGAAACTATAAGAGATAATGCAATTTGACCACCGGCAATGTAATTAGCATGCCGAATATCACTTGGAATGTGAATTGGGACGAAATCGCCAATAGATAAGACCATTTTACAATTTGGGCCCAAGTTAGAAGCAGAGCCTAAGGAGTAAATTATCGATAGTCCATATCTCGGAAACTATAAGAGATAATGCAATTTGGCAACCGGCAATGTAATTAGCATGCCGAATATCACTTGGAATGTGAATTGGAACGAAATCGCCAATAGGTAAGACCATTTTACAATTTGGGCCCAAGTTAGAAGCAGAGCCTAAGGAGTAAATTATCGATAGTCCATATCTCGGAAACTATAAGAGATAATGCAATTTGGCAACCGGCAATGTAATTAGCATGCCGAATATCACTTGGAATGTGAATTGGAACGAAATCGCCAATAGGTAAGACCATTTTACAATTTGGGCCCAAGTTAGAAGCAGAGCCTAAGGTGTAAATTATCGACAGTCCATATCTCGGAAACTATAAGAGATAATTCAATTTGGCAACCGACAATGTAATTAGCATGCCGAATATTACTTGGAATGTGAATTGGAACGAAATCGCCAATAGATAAGACCATTTTACAATTTGGGCCCAAGTTAGAAGCAGAGCCTAAGGTGTAAATTATTGATAGTCCATATCTCGGAAACTATAAGAGATAATGCAATTTGACCACCGGCAATGTAATTAGCATGCCGAATATTACTTGGAATGTGAATTGGAACGAAATCGCCAATAGAGAAGACCATTTTACAATTTGGGCCCAAGTTAGAAGCAGAGCCTAAGGTGTAAATAATCGATAGTCCATATCTCGGAAACTATTAGAGATAATGCAATTTGGCAACCGGCAATGTAATTAGCATGCCGAATATTACTTGGAATGTGAATTGGAACGAAATCGCCAATAGGTAAGACCATTTTACAATTTGGGCCCTAGTTAGAAGCAGAGCCTAAGGTGTAAATTATCGACAGTCCATATCTCGGAAACTATATGAGATAATTCAATTTGGCAACCGGCAATGTAATTAGCATGCCGAATATTACTTGGAATGTGAATTGGAACGAAATCGCCAATAGATAAGACCATTTTACAATTTGGGCCCAAGTTAGAAGCAGAGCCTAAGGTGTAAATTATTGATAGTCCATATCTCGGAAACTATAAGAGATAATGCAATTTGACCACCGGCAATGTAATTAGCATGCCGAATATTACTTGGAATGTGAATTGGAACGAAATCGCCAATAGAGAAGACCATTTTACAATTTGGGCCCAAGTTAGAAGCAGAGCCTAAGGTGTAAATTATCGATAGTCCATATCTCGGAAACTATAAGAGATAATGCAATTTGGCAACCGGCAATGTAATTAGCATGCCGAATATCACTTGGAATGTGAATTGGGACGAAATCGCCAATAGATAAGACCATTTTACAATTTGGGCCCAAGTTAGAAGCAGAGCCTAAGGTGTAAATTATTGATAGTCCATATCTCGGAAACTATAAGAGATAATGCAATTTCGCAACCGGCAATGTAATTAGCATGCCGAATATTACTTGGAGTGTGAATTGGAACGAAATCGCCAATAGATAAGACCATTTTACAATTTGGGCCCAAGTTAGAAGCAGAGCCTAAGGTGTAAATTATCGATAGTCCATATCTCGGAAACTATAAGAGATAATGCAATTTGGCAACCGGCAATGTAATTAGCATGCCGAATATTACTTGGAATGTGAATTGGAACGAAATCGCCAATAGATAAGACCATTTTACAATTTGGGCCCAAGTTAGAAGCAGAGCCTAAGGTGTAAATTATCGATAGTCCATATCTCGGAAACTATAAGAGATAATGCAATTTGGCAAACGGCAATGTAATTAGCATGCCGAATATTACTTGGAATGTGAATTGGAACGAAATCGCCAATAGATAAGACCATTTAACAATTTGGGCCCAAGTTAGAAGCAGAGCCTAAGGTGTAAATTATTGATAGTCCATATCTCGGAAACTATAAGAGATAATGCAATTTCGCAACCGGCAATGTAATTAGAATGCCGAATATCAGTTGGAATGTGAATTGGGACGAAATCGCCAATAGATAAGACCATTTTACAATTTGGGCCCAAGTTAGAAGCAGAGCCTAAGGTGTAAATAATCGATAGTCCATATCTCGGAAACTATAAGAGATAATGCAATTTGGCAACCGGCAATGTAATTAGCATGCCGAATATTACTTGGAATGTGAATTGGAACGAAATCGCCAATAGATAAGACCATTTTACAATTTGGGCCCAAGTTAGAAGCAGAGCCTAAGGTGTAAATTATCGATAGTCCATATCTCGGAAACTATAAGAGATAATGCAATTTGGCAACCGGCAATGTAATTAGCATGCCGAATATTACTTGGAATGTGAATTGGAACGAAATCGCCAATAGATAAGACCATTTAACAATTTGGGCCCAAGTTAGAAGCAGAGCCTAAGGTGTAAATTATTGATAGTCCATATCTCGGAAACTATAAGAGATAATGCAATTTCGCAACCGGCAATGTAATTAGAATGCCGAATATCATTTGGAATGTGAATTGGGACGAAATCGCCAATAGATAAGACCCTTTTACAATTTGGGCCCAAGTTAGAAGCAGAGCCTAAGGTGTAAATTATCGATAGTCCATATCTCGGAAACTATAAGAGATAATGCAATTTGGCAACCGGCAATGTAATTAGCATGCCGAATATTACTTGGAATGTGAATTGGAACGAAATCGCCAATAGATAAGACCATTTTACAATTTGGGCCCAAGTTAGAAGCAGAGCCTAAGGTGTAAATTATCGATAGTCCATATCTCGGAAACTACAAGAGATAATGCAATTTGGCAACCGGCAATGTAATTAGCATGCCGAATATTACTTGGAATGTGAATTGGAACGAAATCGCCAATAGATAAGACCATTTTACAATTTGGGCCCAAGTTAGAAGCAGAGCCTAAGGTGTAAATTATCGATAGTCCATATCTCGGAAACTATAAGAGATAATGCAATTTGACAACCGGCAATGTAATTAGTATGCCGAATATTACTTGGAATGTGAATTGGAACGAAATCGCCAATAGATAAGACCATTTTACAATTTGGGCCCAAGTTAGAAGCAGAGCCTAAGGTGTAAATTATCGATAGTCCATATCTCGGAAACTATAAGAGATAATGCAATTTGGCAACCGGCAATGTAATTAGCATGCCGAATATTAATTGGAATGTGAATTGGAACGAAATCGCCAATAGATAAGACCATTTTACAATTTGGGCCCAAGTTAGAAGCAGAGCCTAAGGTGTAAATAATCGATAGTCCATATCTCGGCAACTATAAGAGATAATGCAATTTGGCAACCGGCAATGTAATTAGCATGCCGAATATTACTTGGAATGTGAATTGGAACGAAATCGCCAATAGGTAAGACCATTTTACAATTTGGGCCCAAGTTAGAAGCAGAGCCTAAGGTGTAAATTATCGACAGTCCATATCTCGGAAACTATAAGAGATAATTCAATTTGGCAACCGACAATGTAATTAGCATGCCGAATATTACTTGGAATGTGAATTGGAACGAAATCGCCAATAGATAAGACCATTTTACAATTTGGGCCCAAGTTAGAAGCAGAGCCTAAGGTGTAAATTATTGATAGTCCATATCTCGGAAACTATAAGAGATAATGCAATTTGACCACCGGCAATGTAATTAGCATGCCGAATATTACTTGGAATGTGAATTGGAACGAAATCGCCAATAGAGAAGACCATTTTACAATTTGGGCCCAAGTTAGAAGCAGAGCCTAAGGTGTAAATTATCGATAGTCCATATCTCGGAAACTATAACAGATAATGCAATTTGGCAACCGGCAATGTAATTAGCATGCCGAATATCACTTGGAATGTGAATTGGGACGAAATCGCCAATAGATAAGACCATTTTACAATTTGGGCCCAAGTTAGAAGCAGAGCCTAAGGTGTAAATTATCGATAGTCCATATCTCGGAAACTACAAGAGATAATGCAATTTGGCAACCGGCAATGTAATTAGCATGCCGAATATTACTTGGAATGTGAATTGGAACGAAATCGCCAATAGATAAGACCATTTTACAATTTGGGCCCAAGTTAGAAGCAGAGCCTAAGGTGTAAATTATCGATAGTCCATATCTCGGAAACTATAAGAGATAATGCAATTTGACAACCGGCAATGTAATTAGTATGCCGAATATTACTTGGAATGTGAATTGGAACGAAATCGCCAATAGATAAGACCATTTTACAATTTGGGCCCAAGTTAGAAGCAGAGCCTAAGGTGTAAATTATGGATAGTCCATATCTCGGAAACTATAAGAGATAATGCAATTTGGCAACCGGCAATGTAATTAGCATGCCGAATATTAATTGGAATGTGAATTGGAACGAAATCGCCAATAGATAAGACCATTTTACAATTTGGGCCCAAGTTAGAAGCAGAGCCTAAGGTGTAAATAATCGATAGTCCATATCTCGGCAACTATAAGAGATAATGCAATTTGGCAACCGGCAATGTAATTAGCATGCCGAATATTACTTGGAATGTGAATTGGAACGAAATCGCCAATAGGTAAGACCATTTTACAATTTGGGCCCAAGTTAGAAGCAGAGCCTAAGGTGTAAATTATCGACAGTCCATATCTCGGAAACTATAAGAGATAATTCAATTTGGCAACCGACAATGTAATTAGCATGCCGAATATTACTTGGAATGTGAATTGGAACGAAATCGCCAATAGATAAGACCATTTTACAATTTGGGCCCAAGTTAGAAGCAGAGCCTAAGGTGTAAATTATTGATAGTCCATATCTCGGAAACTATAAGAGATAATGCAATTTGACCACCGGCAATGTAATTAGCATGCCGAATATTACTTTGAATGTGAATTGGAACGAAATCGCCAATAGAGAAGACCATTTTACAATTTGGGCCCAAGTTAGAAGCAGAGCCTAAGGTGTAAATAATCGATAGTCCATATCTCGGAAACTATAAGAGATAATGCAATTTGGCAACCGGCAATGTAATTAGCATGCCGAATATCACTTGGAATGTGAATTGGAACGAAATCGCCAATAGATAAGACCATTTTACAATTTGGGCCCAAGTTAGAAGCAGAGCCTAAGGTGTAAATTATCGACAGTCCATATCTCGGAAACTATAAGAGATAATTCAATTTGGCAACCGACAATGTAATTAGCATGCCGAATATTACTTGGAATGTGAATTGGAACGAAATCGCCAATAGATAAGACCATTTTACAATTTGGGCCCAAGTTAGAAGCAGAGCCTAAGGTGTAAATTATTGATAGTCCATATCTCGGAAACTATAAGAGATAATGCAATTTGACCACCGGCAATGTAATTAGCATGCCGAATATTACTTGGAATGTGAATTGGAACGAAATCGCCAATAGAGAAGACCATTTTACAATTTGGGCCCAAGTTAGAAGCAGAGCCTAAGGTGTAAATAATCGATAGTCCATATCTCGGAAACTATAAGAGATAATGCAATTTGGCAACCGGCAATGTAATTAGCATGCCGAATATCACTTGGAATGTGAATTGGAACGAAATCGCCAATAGATAAGACCATTTTACAATTTGGGCCCAAGTTAGAAGCAGAGCCTAAGGAGTAAATTATCGATAGTCCATATCTCGGAAACTATAAGAGATAATGCAATTTGGCAACCGGCAATGTAATTAGCATGCCGAATATCACTTGGAATGTGAATTGGAACGAAATCGCCAATAGGTAAGACCATTTTACAATTTGGGCCCAAGTTAGAAGCAGAGCCTAAGGAGTAAATTATCGATAGTCCATATCTCGGAAACTATAAGAGATAATGCAATTTGGCAACCGGCAATGTAATTAGCATGCCGAATATCACTTGGAATGTGAATTGGAACGAAATCGCCAATAGGTAAGACCATTTTACAATTTGGGCCCAAGTTAGAAGCAGAGCCTAAGGTGTAAATTATCGACAGTCCATATCTCGGAAACTATAAGAGATAATTCAATTTGGCAACCGACAATGTAATTAGCATGCCGAATATTACTTGGAATGTGAATTGGAACGAAATCGCCAATAGATAAGACCATTTTACAATTTGGGCCCAAGTTAGAAGCAGAGCCTAAGGTGTAAATTATTGATAGTCCATATCTCGGAAACTATAAGAGATAATGCAATTTGACCACCGGCAATGTAATTAGCATGCCGAATATTACTTGGAATGTGAATTGGAACGAAATCGCCAATAGAGAAGACCATTTTACAATTTGGGCCCAAGTTAGAAGCAGAGCCTAAGGTGTAAATAATCGATAGTCCATATCTCGGAAACTATAAGAGATAATGCAATTTGGCAACCGGCAATGTAATTAGCATGCCGAATATCACTTGGAATGTGAATTGGAACGAAATCGCCAATAGATAAGACCATTTTACAATTTGGGCCCAAGTTAGAAGCAGAGCCTAAGGAGTAAATTATCGATAGTCCATATCTCGGAAACTATAAGAGATAATGCAATTTGGCAACCGGCAATGTAATTAGCATGCCGAATATTAATTGGAATGTGAATTGGAACGAAATCGCCAATAGATAAGACCATTTTACAATTTGGGCCCAAGTTAGAAGCAGAGCCTAAGGTGTAAATAATCGATAGTCCATATCTCGGAAACTATAAGAGATAATGCAATTTGGCAACCGGCAATGTAATTAGCATGCCGAATATTACTTGGAATGTGAATTGGAACGAAATCGCCAATAGATAAGACCATTTTACAATTTGGGCCCAAGTTAGAAGCGGAGCCTAAGGTGTAAATTATCGATAGTCCATATCTCGGAAACTATAAGAGATAATGCAATTTGGCAACCGGCAATGTAATTAGCATGCCGAATATTACTTGGAATGTGAATTGGAACGAAATTGCCAATAGATAAGACCATTTTACAATATGGGCCCAAGTTAGAAGCAGAGCCTAAGGTGTAAATTATCGATAGTCCATATCTCTGAAACTATAAGAGATAATGCAATTTCGCAACCGGCAATGTAATTAGCATGCCGAATATTACTTGGAATGTGAATTGGGACGAAATCGCCAATAGATAAGGCCATTTTACAATTTGGGCCCAAGTTAGAAGCAGAGCCTAAGGTGTAAATTATCGATAGTCCATATCTCGGAAACTATAAGAGATAATGCAATTTGGCAACCGGCAATGTAATTAGCATGCCGAATATTACTTGGAGTGTGAATTGGAACGAAATCGCCAATAGATAAGACCATTTTACAATTTGGGCCCAAGTTAGAAGCAGAGCCTAAGGTGTAAATAATCGATAGTCCATATCTCGGAAACTATAAGAGATAATGCAATTTGGCAACCGGCAATGTAATTAGCATGCCGAATATTACTTGGAATGTGAATTGGAACGAAATCGCCAATAGATAAGACCATTTTACAATTTGGGCCCAAGTTAGAAGCAGAGCCTAAGGTGTAAATTATCGATAGTCCATATCTCTGAAACTATAAGAGATAATGCAATTTGGTAACCGGCAATGTAATTAGCATGCCGAATATTACTTGGAATGTGAATTGGAACGAAATCGCCAATAGATAAGACCATTTTTCAATTTGGGCCCAAGTTAGAAGCAGAGCCTAAGGTGTAAATTATCGATAGTCCATATCTCGGAAACTATAAGAGATAATGCAATTTGGCAACCGGCAATGTAATTAGTATGCCGAATATTACTTGGAGTGTGAATTGGAACGAAATCGCCAATAGATAAGACCATTTTACAATTTGGGCCCAAGTTAGAAGCCGAGCCTATGGTGAAAATTATCGATAGTCCATATCTCGGAAACTATAAGAGATAATGCAATTTGGCAACCGGCAATGTAATTAGCATGCCGAATATTACTTGGAGTGTGAATTGGAACGAAATCGCCAATAGATAAGACCATTTTACAATTTGGGCCCAAGTTAGAAGCCGAGCCTATGGTGTAAATTATCGATAGTCCATATCTCGGAAACTATAAGAGATAATGCAATTTGGCAACCGGCAATGTAATTAGCATGCCGAATATTACTTGTAATGTGAATTGGAACAAAATCGCCAATAGATAAGACCATTTTACAATTTGGGCCCAAGTTAGAAGCAGAGCCTAAGGTGTAAATTATCGATAGTCCATATCTCGGAAACTATAAGAGATAATGCAATTTGGCAACCGGCAATGTAATTAGCATGCCGAATATTACTTGGAATGTGAATTGGAACGAAATCGCCAATAGGTAAGACCATTTTACAATTTGGGCCCAAGTTAGAAGCAGAGCCTAAGGTGTAAATTATCGATAGTCCATATCTCGGAAACTATAAGAGATAATTCAATTTGGCAACCGGCAATGTAATTATCATGCCGAATATTACTTGGAATGTGAATTGGAACGAAATCGCCAATAGATAAGACCATTTTACAATTTGGGCCCAAGTTAGAAACAGAGCCTAAGGTGTAAATTATCGATAGTCCATATCTCGGAAACTATAAGAGATAATGCAATTTGGCAACCGGCAATGTAATTAGCATGCCGAATATTACTTGGAATGTGAATTGGAACGAAATCGCCAATAGATAAGACCATTTTACAATTTGGGCCCAAGTTAGAAGCAGAGCCTAAGGTGTAAATTATCGATAGTCCATATCTCGGAAACTATAAGAGATAATGCAATTTGGCAACCGACAATGTAATTAGCATGCCGAATATTACTTGGAATGTGAATTGGAACGAAATCGCCAATAGGTAAGACCATTTTACAATTTGGGCCCAAGTTAGAAGCAGAGCCTAAGGTGTAAATTATCGATAGTCCATATCTCGGAAACTATAAGAGATAATTCAATTTGGCAACCGGAAATGTAATTAGCATGCCGAATATTACTTGGAATGTGAATTGGAACGAAATCGCCAATAGATAAGACCATTTTACAATTTGGGCCCAAGTTAGAAGCAGAGCCTAAGGTGTAAATTATCGATAGTCCATATCTCGGAAACTATAAGAGATAATGCAATTTGGCAACCGGCAATGTAATTAGTATGCCGAATATTACTTGGAGTGTGAATTGGAACGAAATCGCCAATAGATAAGACCATTTTTCAATTTGGGAGCAAGTTAGAAGCAGAGCCTAAGGTGTAAATTATCGATAGTCCATATCTCGGAAACTATAAGAGATAATGCAATTTGGCAACCGGCAATGTAATTAGCATGCCGAATATTACTTGGAATGTGAATTGGAACGAAATCGCCAATAGATAAGACCATTTTACAATTTGGGCCCAAGTTAGAAGCAGAGCCTAAGATGTAAATTATCGATAGTCCATATCTCGGAAACTATAAGAGATAATGCAATTTGGCAACCGGCAATGTAATTAGCATGCCGAATATTACTTGGAATGTGAATTGGAACGAAATCGCCAATAGATAAGACCATTTTACAATTTGGGCCCAAGTTAGAAGCAGAGCCTAAGGTGTAAATTATCGATAGTCCATATCTCGGAAACTATAAGAGATAATGCAATTTGGCAACCGGCAATGTAATTAGCATGCCGAATATTACTTGGAATGTGAATTGGAACGAAATCGCCAATAGATAAGACCATTTTACAATTTGGGCCCAAGTTAGAAGCAGAGCCTAAGGTGTAAATTATCGATAGTCCATAAATCGGAAACTATAAGAGATAATGCAATTTGGCAACCGGCAATGTAATTAGCATGCCGAATACTACTTGGAATGTGAATTGGAACGAAATCGCCAATAGGTAAGACCATTTTACAATTTGGGCCCAAGTTAGAAGCAGAGCCTAAGGTGTAAATTATCGATAGTCCATATCTCGGAAACTATAAGAGATAATTCAATTTGGCAACCGGCAATGTAATTAGCATGCCGAATATTACTTGGAATGTGAATTGGAACGAAATCGCCAATAGGTAAGACCATTTTACAATTTGGGCCCAAGTTAGAAGCAGAGCCTAAGGTGTAAATTATCGATAGTCCATATCTCGGAAACTATAAGAGATAATACAATTTGGCAACCGGCAATGTAATTAGCATGCCGAATATTACTTGGAATGTGAATTGGAACGAAATCGCCAATAGATAAGACCATTTTACAATTTGGGCCCAAGTTAGAAGCAGAGCCTAAGGTGTAAATTATCGATAGTCCATATCTCGGAAACTATAAGAGATAATGCAATTTGGCAACCGGCAATGTAATTAGCATGCCGAATACTACTTGGAATGTGAATTGGAACGAAATCGCCAATAGGTAAGACCATTTTACAATTTGGGCCCAAGTTAGAAGCAGAGCCTAAGGTGTAAATTATCGATAGTCCATATCTCGGAAACTATAAGAGATAATTCAATTTGGCAACCGGCAATGTAATTATCATGCCGAATATTACTTGGAATGTGAATTGGAACGAAATCGCCAATAGATAAGACCATTTTACAATTTGGGCCCAAGTTAGAAACAGAGCCTAAGGTGTAAATTATCGATAGTCCATATCTCGGAAACTATAAGAGATAATGCAATTTGGCAACCGGCAATGTAATTAACATGCCGAATATTACTTGGAATGTGAATTGGAACGAAATCGCCAATAGATAAGACCATTTTACAATTTGGGCCCAAGTTAGAAGCAGAGCCTAAGGTGTAAATTATCGATAGTTCATATCTCGGAAACTATAAGAGATAATGCAATTTGGCAACCGACAATGTAATTAGCATGCCGAATATTACTTGGAATGTGAATTGGAACGAAATCGCCAATAGGTAAGACCATTTTACAATTTGGGCCCAAGTTAGAAGCAGAGCCTAAGGTGTAAATTATCGATAGTCCATATCTCGGAAACTATAAGAGATAATTCAATTTGGCAACCGGCAATGTAATTAGCATGCCGAATATTACTTGGAATGTGAATTGGAACGAAATCGCCAGTAGATAAGACCATTTTACAATTTGGGCCCAAGTTAGAAGCAGAGCCTAAGGTGTAAATTATCGATAGTCCATATCTCGGAAACTATAAGAGATAATGCAATTTGGCAACCGGCAATGTAATTAGTATGCCGAATATTACTTGGAGTGTGAATTGGAACGAAATCGCCAATAGATAAGACCATTTTACAATTTGGGCCCAAGTTAGAAGCCGAGCCTATGGTGAAAATTATCGATAGTCCATATCTCGGAAACTATAAGAGATAATGCAATTTGGCAACCGGCAATGTAATTAGCATGCCGAATATTACTTGGAGTGTGAATTGGAACGAAATCGCCAATAGATAAGACCATTTTACAATTTGGGCCCAAGTTAGAAGCCGAGCCTATGGTGTAAATTATCGATAGTCCATATCTCGGAAACTATAAGAGATAATGCAATTTGGCAACCGGCAATGTAATTAGCATGCCGAATATTACTTGGAGTGTGAATTGGAACGAAATCGCCAATAGATAAGACCATTTTACAATTTGGGCCCAAGTTAGAAGCCGAGCCTATGGTGTAAATTATCGATAGTCCATATCTCGGAAACTATAAGAGATAATGCAATTTGGCAACCGGCAATGTAATTAGCATGCCGAATATTACTTGTAATGTGAATTGGAACAAAATCGCCAATAGATAAGACCATTTTACAATTTGGGCCCAAGTTAGAAGCAGAGCCTAAGGTGTAAATTATCGATAGTCCATATCTCGGAAACTATAAGAGATAATGCAATTTGGCAACCGGCAATGTAATTAGCATGCCGAATATTACTTGGAATGTGAATTGGAACGAAATCGCCAATAGGTAAGACCATTTTACAATTTGGGCCCAAGTTAGAAGCAGAGCCTAAGGTGTAAATTATCGATAGTCCATATCTCGGAAACTATAAGAGATAATGCAATTTGGCAACCGGCAATGTAATTAGTATGCCGAATATTACTTGGAGTGTGAATTGGAACGAAATCGCCAATAGATAAGACCATTTTTCAATTTGGGAGCAAGTTAGAAGCAGAGCCTAAGGTGTAAATTATCGATAGTCCATATCTCGGAAACTATAAGAGATAATGCAATTTGGCAACCGGCAATGTAATTAGCATGCCGAATATTACTTGGAATGTGAATTGGAACGAAATCGCCAATAGATAAGACCATTTTACAATTTGGGCCCAAGTTAGAAGCAGAGCCTAAGGTGTAAATTATCGATAGTCCATATCTCGGAAACTATAAGAGATAATGCAATTTGGCAACCGGCAATGTAATTAGCATGCCGAATATTACATGGAATGTGAATTGGAACGAAATCGCCAATAGATAAGACCATTTTACAATTTGGGCCCAAGTTAGAAGCAGAGCCTAAGGTGTAAATTATCGATAGTCCATATCTCGGAAACTATAAGAGATAATGCAATTTGGCAACCGGCAATGTAATTAGTATGCCGAATATTACTTCGAGTGTGAATTGGAACGAAATCGCCAATAGATAAGACCATTTTTCAATTTGGGAGCAAGTTAGAAGCAGAGCCTAAGGTGTAAATTATCGATAGTCCATATCTCGGAAACTATAAGAGATAATGCAATTTGGCAACCGGCAATGTAATTAGCATGCCGAATATTACTTGGAATGTGAATTGGAACGAAATCGCCAATAGATAAGACCATTTTACAATTTGGGCCCAAGTTAGAAGCAGAGCCTAAGGTGTAAATTATCGATAGTCCATATCTCGGAAACTATAAGAGATAATGCAATTTGGCAACCGGCAATGTAATTAGCATGCCGAATATTACTTGGAATGTGAATTGGAACGAAATCGCCAATAGATAAGACCATTTTACAATTTGGGCCCAAGTTAGAAGCAGAGCCTAAGGTGTAAATTATCGATAGTCCATATCTCGGAAACTATAAGAGATAATGCAATTTGGCAACCGGCAATGTAATTAGCATGCCGAATATTACTTGAAATGTGAATTGGAACGAAATCGCCAATAGATAAGACCATTTTACAATTTGGGCCCAAGTTAGAAGCAGAGCCTAAGGTGTAAATTATCGATAGTCCATATCTCGGAAACTATAAGAGATAATGCAATTTGGCAACCGGCAATGTAATTAGCATGCCGAATATTACTTGGAATGTGAATTGGAACGAAATCGCCAATAGATAAGACCATTTTTCAATTTGGGCCCAAGTTAGAAGCAGAGCCTAAGGTGTAAATTATCGATAGTCCATATCTCGGAAACTATAAGAGATAATGCAATTTGGCAACCGGCAATGTAATTAGCATGCCGAATATTACTTGGAATGTGAATTGGAACGAAATCGCCAATAGATAAGACCATTTTACAATTTGGGCCCAAGTTAGAAGCAGAGCCTATGGTGTAAATTATCGATAGTCCATATCTCGGAAACTATAAGAGATAATGCAATTTGGCAACCGGCAATGTAATTAGCATGCCGAATATTACTTGGAATGTGAATTGGAACGAAATCGCCAATAGATAAGACCATTTTACAATTTGGGCCCAAGTTAGAAGCAGAGCCTAAGGTGTAAATTATCGATAGTCCATATCTCGGAAACTATAAGAGATAATGCAATTTGGCAACCGGCAATGTAATTAGCATGCCGAATATTACTTGGAATGTGAATTGGAACGAAATCGCCAATAGATAAGACCATTTTACAATTTGGGCCCAAGTTAGAAGCAGAGCCTAAGGTGTAAATTATCGATAGTCCATATCTCGGAAACTATAAGAGATAATGCAATTTGGCAACCGGCAATGTAATTAGCATGCCGAATATTACTTGGAATGTGAATTGGAACGAAATTGCCAATAGATAAGACCATTTTACAATTTGGGCCCAAGTTAGAAGCAGAGCCTAAGGTGTAAATTATCGATAGTCCATATCTCTGAAACTATAAGAGATAATGCAATTTCGCAACCGGCAATGTAATTAGCATGCCGAATATTACTTGGAATGTGAATTGGGACGAAATCGCCAATAGATAAGGCCATTTTACAATTTGGGCCCAAGTTAGAAGCAGAGCCTAAGGTGTAAATTATCGATAGTCCATATCTCGGAAACTATAAGTGATAATGCAATTTGGCAACCGGCAATGTAATTAGCATGCCGAATATTACTTGGAATGTGAATTGGAACGAAATCGCCAATAGATAAGACCATTTTACAATTTGGGCCCAAGTTAGAAGCAGAGCCTAAGGTGTAAATTATTGATAGTCCATATCTCGGAAACTATAAGAGATAATGCAATTTCGCAACCGGCAATGTAATTAGCATGCCGAATATTACTTGGAGTGTGAATTGGAACGAAATCGCCAATAGATAAGACCATTTTACAATTTGGGCCCAAGTTAGAAGCAGAGCCTAAGGTGTAAATTATCGATAGTCCATATCTCGGAAACTATAAGAGATAATGCAATTTGGCAACCGGCAATGTAATTAGCATGCCGAATATTACTTGGAATGTGAATTGGAACGAAATTGCCAATAGATAAGACCATTTTACAATTTGGGCCCAAGTTAGAAGCAGAGCCTAAGGTGTAAATTATCGATAGTCCATATCTCGGAAACTATAAGAGATAATGCAATTTGGCAACCGGCAATGTTATTAGCATGCCGAATATTACTTGGAATGTGAATTGGAACGAAATCGCCAATAGATAAGACCATTTTACAATTTGGGCCCAAGTTAGAAGCAGAGCCAAAGGTGTAAATAATCGATAGTCCATATCTCGGAAACTATAAGAGATAATGCAATTTGGCAACCGGCAATGTAATTAGCATGCCGAATATTACTTGGAATGTGAATTGGAACGAAATCGCCAATAGATAAGACCATTTTACAATTTGGGCCCAAGTTAGAAGCAGAGCCTAAGGTGTAAATTATCGATAGTCCATATCTCGGAAACTATAAGAGATAATGCAATTTGGCAACCGGCAATGTAATTAGCATGCCGAATATTACTTGGAATGTGAATTGGAACGAAATCGCCAATAGATAAGACCATTTTACAATTTGGGCCCAAGTTAGAAGCAGAGCCTAATGTGTAAATTATTGATAGTCCATATCTCGGAAACTATAAGAGATAATGCAATTTGGCAACCGGCAATGTAATTAGCATGCCGAATATTACTTGGAATGTGAATTGGAACAAAATCGCCAATAGATAAGACCATTTTACAATTTGGGCCCAAGTTAGAAGCAGAGCCTAAGGTGTAAATTATCGATAGTCCATATCTCGGAAACTATAAGAGATAATGCAATTTGGCAACCGGCAATGTAATTAGCATGCCGAATATTACTTGGAATGTGAATTGGAACGAAATCGCCAATAGATAAGACCATTTTACAATTTGGGCCCAAGTTAGAAGCAGAGCCTAAGGTGTAAATTATCGATAGTCCATATCTCGGAAACTATAAGAGATAATGCAATTTGGCAACCGGTAATGTAATTAGCATGCCGAATATTACTTGGAATGTGAATTGCAACGAAATCGCCAATAGATAAGACCATTTTACAATTTGGGCCCAACTTAGAAGCAGAGCCTAAGGTGTAAATTATCGATAGTCCATATCTCGGAAACTATAAGAGGTAATGCAATTTGGCAACCGGCAATGTAATTAGCATGCCGAATATTATTTGGAATGTAAATTGGAACGAAATCGCCAATAGATAAGACCATTTTACAATTTGGGCCCAAGTTAGAAGCAGAGCCTAAGGTGTAAATTATCGATAGTCCATATCTCGGAAACCATAAGAGATAATGCAATTTGGCAACCGGCAATGTAATTAGCATGCCGAATATTACTTGGGATGTGAATTAGAACGAAATCGCCAATAGATAAGACCATTTTACAATTTGGGCCCAAGTTAGAAGCAGAGCCTAAGGTGTAAATTATCGATAGTCCATATCTCGGAAACTATAAGAGATAATGCAATTTGGCAACCGGCAATGTAATTAGCATGCCGAATATTACTTGGAATGTGAATTGGAACGAAATCGCCAATAGATAAGACCATTTTACAATTTGGGCCCAAGTTAGAAGCAGAGCCTAAGGTGTAAATTATCGATAGTCCATATCTCGGAAACTATAAGAGATAATGCAATTTGGCAACCGGCAATGTAACTAGCATGCCGAATATTACTTGGAATGTGAATTGGAACGAAATCGCCAATAGATAAGACCATTTTACAATTTGGGCCCAAGTTAGAAGCAGAGCCAAAGGTGTAAATTATCGATAGTCCATATCTCGGAAACTATAAGAGATAATGCAATTTGGCAACCGGCAATGTAATTAGCATGCCGAATATTACTTGGAATGTGAATTGGAACGAAATCGCCAATAGATAAGACCATTTTACAATTTGGGCCCAAGTTAGAAGCAGAGCCTAAGGTGTAAATTATCGATAGTCCATATCTCGGAAACTATAAGAGATAATGCAATTTGGCAACCGGCAATGTAATTAGCATGCCGAATATTACTTGGAATGTGAATTGGAACGAAATCGCCAATAGATAAGACCATTTTACAATTTGGGCCCAAGTTAGAAGCAGAGAATAAGGTGTAAATTATCGATAGTCCATATCTCGGAAACTATAAGAGATAATGCAATTTGGCAACCGGTAATGTAATTAGCATGCCGAATATTACTTGGAATGTGAATTGCAACGAAATCGCCAATAGATAAGACCATTTTACAATTTGGGCCCAACTTAGAAGCAGAGCCTAAGGTGTAAATTATCGATAGTCCATATCTCGGAAACTATAAGAGATAATGCAATTTGGCAACCGGCAATGTAATTAGCATGCCGAATATTACTTGGAATGTGAATTGGAACGAAATCGCCAATAGATAAGACCATTTTACAATTTGGGCCCAAGTTAGAAGCAGAGCCTAAGGTGTAAAATATTGATAGTCCATATCTCGGAAACTATAAGAGATAATGCAATTTCGCAACCGGCAATGTAATTAGCATGCCGAATATCACTTGGAATGTGAATTGGGACGAAATCGCCAATAGATAAGACCATTTTACAATTTGGGCCCAAGTTAGAAGCAGAGCCTAAGGTGTAAATTATCGATAGTCCATATCTTGGAAACCATAAGAGATAATGCAATTTGGCAACCGGCAATGTAATTAGCATGCCGAATATTACTTGGAATGTGAATTGGAACGAAATCGCCAATAGATAAGACCATTTTACAATTTGGGCCTAAGTTAGAAGCAGAGCCTAAGGTGTAAATTATCGATAGTCCATATCTCGGAAACTATAAGAGATAATGCAATTTGGCAACCGGCAATGTAATTAGCATGCCGAATATTACTTGGAATGTGAATTGGAACGAAATCGCCAATAGATAAGACCATTTTACAATTTGGGCCCAAGTTAGAAGCAGAGCCTAAGGTGTAAATTATCGATAGTCCATATCTCGGAAACTATAAGAGATAATGCAATTTGGCAACCGGCAATGTAATTAGCATGCCGAATATTACTTGGAATGTGAATTGGAACGAAATCGCCAATAGATAAGACCATTTTACAATTTGGGCCCAAGTTAGAAGCAGAGCCTAATGTGTAAATTATTGATAGTCCATATCTCGGAAACTATAAGAGATAATGCAATTTCGCAACCGGCAATGTAATTAGCATGCCGAATATCACTTGGAATGTGAATTGGGACGAAATCGCCAATAGATAAGACCATTTTACAATTTGGGCCCAAGTTAGAAGCCGAGCCTATGGTGTAAATTATCGATAGTCCATATCTCGGAAACTATAAGAGATAATGCAATTTGGCAACCGGCAATGTAATTAGCATGCCGAATATTACTTGGAATGTGAATTGGAACAAAATCGCCAATAGATAAGACCATTTTACAATTTGGGCCCAAGTTAGAAGCAGAGCCTAAGGTGTAAATTATCGATAGTCCATATCTCGGAAACTATAAGAGATAATGCAATTTGGTAACCGGCAATGTAATTAGCATGCCGAATATTACTTGGAATGTGAATTGGAACGAAATCGCCAATAGATAAGACCATTTTACAATTTGGGCCCAAGTTAGAAGCAGAGCCTAAGGTGTAAATTATCGATAGTCCATATCTCGGAAACTATAAGAGATAATGCAATTTGGCAACCGGCAATGTAATTAGCATGCCGAATATTACTTGGAATGTGAATTGGAACGAAATCGCCAATAGATAAGACCATTTTACAATTTGGGCCCAAGTTAGAAGCAGAGCCTAAGGTGTAAATTATCGATAGTCCATATCTCGGAAACTATAAGAGATAATGCAATTTGGCAACCGGCAATGTAATTAGCATGCCGAATACTACTTGGAATGTGAATTGGAACGAAATCGCCAATAGGTAAGACCATTTTACAATTTGGGCCCAAGTTAGAAGCAGAGCCTAAGGTGTAAATTATCGATAGTCCATATCTCGGAAACTATAAGAGATAATTCAATTTGGCAACCGGCAATGTAATTATCATGCCGAATATTACTTGGAATGTGAATTGGAACGAAATCGCCAATAGATAAGACCATTTTACAATTTGGGCCCAAGTTAGAAACAGAGCCTAAGGTGTAAATTATCGATAGTCCATATCTCGGAAACTATAAGAGATAATGCAATTTGGCAACCGGCAATGTAATTAGCATGCCGAATATTACTTGGAATGTGAATTGGAACGAAATCGCCAATAGATAAGACCATTTTACAATTTGGGCCCAAGTTAGAAGCAGAGCCAAAGGTGTAAATTATCGATAGTCCATATCTCGGAAACTATAAGAGATAATGCAATTTGGCAACCGGCAATGTAATTAGCATGCCGAATATTACTTGGAATGTGAATTGGAACGAAATCGCCAATAGATAAGACCATTTTACAATTTGGGCCCAAGTTAGAAGCAGAGCCTAAGGTGTAAATTATCGATAGTCCATATCTCGGAAACTATAAGAGATAATGCAATTTGGCAACCGGCAATGTAATTAGCATGCCGAATATTACTTGGAATGTGAATTGGAACGAAATCGCCAATAGATAAGACCATTTTACAATTTGGGCCCAAGTTAGAAGCAGAGCCTAATGTGTAAATTATTGATAGTCCATATCTCGGAAACTATAAGAGATAATGCAATTTCGCAACCGGCAATGTAATTAGCATGCCGAATATCACTTGGAATGTGAATTGGGACGAAATCGCCAATAGATAAGACCATTTTACAATTTGGGCCCAAGTTAGAAGCCGAGCCTATGGTGTAAATTATCGATAGTCCATATCTCGGAAACTATAAGAGATAATGCAATTTGGCAACCGGCAATGTAATTAGCATGCCGAATATTACTTGGAATGTGAATTGGAACAAAATCGCCAATAGATAAGACCATTTTACAATTTGGGCCCAAGTTAGAAGCAGAGCATAAGGTGTAAATTATCGATAGTCCATATCTCGGAAACTATAAGAGATAATGCAATTTGGCAACCGGCAATGTAATTAGCATGCCGAATATTACTTGGAATGTGAATTGGAACGAAATCGCCAATAGATAAGACCATTTTACAATTTGGGCCCAAGTTAGAAGCAGAGCCTAAGGTGTAAATTATCGATAGTCCATATCTCGGAAACTATAAGAGATAATGCAATTTGGCAACAGGCAATGTAATTAGCATGCCGAATATTACTTGGAATGTGAATTGGAACGAAATCGCCAATAGATAAGACCATTTTACAATTTGGGCCCAAGTTAGAAGCAGAGCCTAAGGTGTAAATTATCGATAGTCCATATCTCGGAAACTATAAGAGATAATGCAATTTGGCAACCGGCAATGTAATTAGCATGCCGAATACTACTTGGAATGTGAATTGGAACGAAATCGCCAATAGGTAAGACCATTTTACAATTTGGGCCCAAGTTAGAAGCAGAGCCTAAGGTGTAAATTATCGATAGTCCATATCTCGGAAACTATAAGAGATAATTCAATTTGGCAACCGGCAATGTAATTATCATGCCAAATATTACTTGGAATGTGAATTGGAACGAAATCGCCAATAGATAAGACCATTTTACAATTTGGGCCCAAGTTAGAAACAGAGCCTAAGGTGTAAATTATCGATAGTCCATATCTCGGAAACTATAAGAGATAATGCAATTTGGCAACCGGCAATGTAATTAGCATGCCGAATATTACTTGGAATGTGAATTGGAACGAAATCGCCAATAGATAAGACCATTTTACAATTTGGGCCCAAGTTAGAAGCAGAGCCTAAGGTGTAAATTATCGATAGTCCATATCTCGGAAACTATAAGAGATAATGCAATTTGGCAACCGACAATGTAATTAGCATGCCGAATATTACTTGGAATGTGAATTGGAACGAAATCGCCAATAGGTAAGACCATTTTACAATTTGGGCCCAAGTTAGAAGCAGAGCCTAAGGTGTAAATTATCGATAGTCCATATCTCGGAAACTATAAGAGATAATGCAATTTGGCAACCGGCAATGTAATTAGCATGCCGAATATTACTTGGAATGTGAATTGGAACGAAATCGCCAATAGATAAGACCATTTTACAATTTGGGCCCAAGTTAGAAGCAGAGCCTAAGGTGTAAATTATCGATAGTCCATATCTCGGAAACTATAAGAGATAATGCAATTTGGCAACCGGCAATGTAATTAGCATGCCGAATACTACTTGGAATGTGAATTGGAACGAAATCGCCAATAGGTAAGACCATTTTACAATTTGGGCCCAAGTTAGAAGCAGAGCCTAAGGTGTAAATTATCGATAGTCCATATCTCGGAAACTATAAGAGATAATGCAATTTGGCAACCGGCAATGTAATTAGCATGCCGAATATTACTTGGAATGTGAATTGGAACGAAATCGCCAATAGATAAGACCATTTTACAATTTGGGCCCAAGTTAGAAGCAGAGCCTAAGGTGTAAATTATCGATAGTCCATATCTCGGAAACTATAAGAGATAATGCAATTTGGCAACCGGCAATGTAATTAGCATGCCGAATATTACATGGAATGTGAATTGGAACGAAATCGCCAATAGATAAGACCATTTTACAATTTGGGCCCAAGTTAGAAGCAGAGCCTAAGGTGTAAATTATCGATAGTCCATATCTCGGAAACTATAAGAGATAATGCAATTTGGCAACCGGCAATGTAATTAGCATGCCGAATATTACTTGGAGTGTGAATTGGAACGAAATCGCCAATAGATAAGACCATTTTTCAATTTGGGAGCAAGTTAGAAGCAGAGCCTAAGGTGTAAATTATCGATAGTCCATATCTCGGAAACTATAAGAGATAATGCAATTTGGCAACCGGCAATGTAATTAGCATGCCGAATATTACTTGGAATGTGAATTGGAACGAAATCGCCAATAGATAAGACCATTTTACAATTTGGGCCCAAGTTAGAAGCAGAGCCTAAGGTGTAAATTATCGATAGTCCATATCTCGGAAACTATAAGAGATAATGCAATTTGGCAACCGGCAATGTAATTAGCATGCCGAATATTACATGGAATGTGAATTGGAACGAAATCGCCAATAGATAAGACCATTTTACAATTTGGGCCCAAGTTAGAAGCAGAGCCTAAGGTGTAAATTATCGATAGTCCATATCTCGGAAACTATAAGAGATAATGCAATTTGGCAACCGGCAATGTAATTAGTATGCCGAATATTACTTGGAGTGTGAATTGGAACGAAATCGCCAATAGATAAGACCATTTTTCAATTTGGGAGCAAGTTAGAAGCAGAGCCTAAGGTGTAAATTATCGATAGTCCATATCTCGGAAACTATAAGAGATAATGCAATTTGGCAACCGGCAATGTAATTAGCATGCCGAATATTACTTGGAATGTGAATTGGAACGAAATCGCCAATAGATAAGACCATTTTACAATTTGGGCCCAAGTTAGAAGCAGAGCCTAAGGTGTAAATTATCGATAGTCCATATCTCGGAAACTATAAGAGATAATGCAATTTGGCAACCGGCAATGTAATTAGCATGCCGAATATTACTTGGAATGTGAATTGGAACGAAATCGCCAATAGATAAGACCATTTTACAATTTGGGCCCAAGTTAGAAGCAGAGCCTAAGGTGTAAATTATCGATAGTCCATATCTCGGAAACTATAAGAGATAATGCAATTTGGCAACCGGCAATGTAATTAGCATGCCGAATATTACTTGAAATGTGAATTGGAACGAAATCGCCAATAGATAAGACCATTTTACAATTTGGGCCCAAGTTAGAAGCAGAGCCTAAGGTGTAAATTATCGATAGTCCATATCTCGGAAACTATAAGAGATAATGCAATTTGGCAACCGGCAATGTAATTAGCATGCCGAATATTACTTGGAATGTGAATTGGAACGAAATCGCCAATAGATAAGACCATTTTTCAATTTGGGCCCAAGTTAGAAGCAGAGCCTAAGGTGTAAATTATCGATAGTCCATATCTCGGAAACTATAAGAGATAATGCAATTTGGCAACCGGCAATGTAATTAGCATGCCGAATATTACTTGGAATGTGAATTGGAACGAAATCGCCAATAGATAAGACCATTTTACAATTTGGGCCCAAGTTAGAAGCAGAGCCTATGGTGTAAATTATCGATAGTCCATATCTCGGAAACTATAAGAGATAATGCAATTTGGCAACCGGCAATGTAATTAGCATGCCGAATATTACTTGGAATGTGAATTGGAACGAAATCGCCAATAGATAAGACCATTTTACAATTTGGGCCCAAGTTAGAAGCAGAGCCTAAGGTGTAAATTATCGATAGTCCATATCTCGGAAACTATAAGAGATAATGCAATTTGGCAACCGGCAATGTAATTAGCATGCCGAATATTACTTGGAATGTGAATTGGAACGAAATCGCCAATAGATAAGACCATTTTACAATTTGGGCCCAAGTTAGAAGCAGAGCCTAAGGTGTAAATTATCGATAGTCCATATCTCGGAAACTATAAGAGATAATGCAATTTGGCAACCGGCAATGTAATTAGCATGCCGAATATTACTTGGAATGTGAATTGGAACAAAATTGCCAATAGATAAGACCATTTTACAATTTGGGCCCAAGTTAGAAGCAGAGCCTAAGGTGTAAATTATCGATAGTCCATATCTCTGAAACTATAAGAGATAATGCAATTTCGCAACCGGCAATGTAATTAGCATGCCGAATATTACTTGGAATGTGAATTGGGACGAAATCGCCAATAGATAAGGCCATTTTACAATTTGGGCCCAAGTTAGAAGCAGAGCCTAAGGTGTAAATTATTGATAGTCCATATCTCGGAAACTATAAGAGATAATGCAATTTCGCAACCGGCAATGTAATTAGCATGCCGAATATTACTTGGAGTGTGAATTGGAACGAAATCGCCAATAGATAAGACCATTTTACAATTTGGGCCCAAGTTAGAAGCAGAGCCTAAGGTGTAAATTATCGATAGTCCATATCTCGGAAACTATAAGAGATAATGCAATTTGGCAACCGGCAATGTAATTAGCATGCCGAATATTACTTGGAATGTGAATTGGAACGAAATTGCCAATAGATAAGACCATTTTACAATTTGGGCCCAAGTTAGAAGCAGAGCCTAAGGTGTAAATTATCGATAGTCCATATCTCGGAAACTATAAGAGATAATGCAATTTGGCAACCGGCAATGTTATTAGCATGCCGAATATTACTTGGAATGTGAATTGGAACGAAATCGCCAATAGATAAGACCATTTTACAATTTGGGCCCAAGTTAGAAGCAGAGCCAAAGGTGTAAATAATCGATAGTCCATATCTCGGAAACTATAAGAGATAATGCAATTTGGCAACCGGCAATGTAATTAGCATGCCGAATATTACTTGGAATGTGAATTGGAACGAAATCGCCAATAGATAAGACCATTTTACAATTTGGGCCCAAGTTAGAAGCAGAGCCTAAGGTGTAAATTATCGATAGTCCATATCTCGGAAACTATAAGAGATAATGCAATTTGGCAACCGGCAATGTAATTAGCATGCCGAATATTACTTGGAATGTGAATTGGAACGAAATCGCCAATAGATAAGACCATTTTACAATTTGGGCCCAAGTTAGAAGCAGAGCCTAATGTGTAAATTATTGATAGTCCATATCTCGGAAACTATAAGAGATAATGCAATTTGGCAACCGGCAATGTAATTAGCATGCCGAATATTACTTGGAATGTGAATTGGAACAAAATCGCCAATAGATAAGACCATTTTACAATTTGGGCCCAAGTTAGAAGCAGAGCCTAAGGTGTAAATTATCGATAGTCCATATCTCGGAAACTATAAGAGATAATGCAATTTGGCAACCGGCAATGTAATTAGCATGCCGAATATTACTTGGAATGTGAATTGGAACGAAATCGCCAATAGATAAGACCATTTTACAATTTGGGCCCAAGTTAGAAGCAGAGCCTAAGGTGTAAATTATCGATAGTCCATATCTCGGAAACTATAAGAGATAATGCAATTTGGCAACCGGTAATGTAATTAGCATGCCGAATATTACTTGGAATGTGAATTGCAACGAAATCGCCAATAGATAAGACCATTTTACAATTTGGGCCCAACTTAGAAGCAGAGCCTAAGGTGTAAATTATCGATAGTCCATATCTCGGAAACTATAAGAGGTAATGCAATTTGGCAACCGGCAATGTAATTAGCATGCCGAATATTATTTGGAATGTAAATTGGAACGAAATCGCCAATAGATAAGACCATTTTACAATTTGGGCCCAAGTTAGAAGCAGAGCCTAAGGTGTAAATTATTGATAGTCCATATCTCGGAAACTATAAGAGATAATGCAATTTCGCAACCGGCAATGTAATTAGCATGCCGAATATCACTTGGAATGTGAATTGGGACGAAATCGCCAATAGATAAGACCATTTTACAATTTGGGCCCAAGTTAGAAGCAGAGCCTAAGGTGTAAATTATCGATAGTCCATATCTCGGAAACCATAAGAGATAATGCAATTTGGCAACCGGCAATGTAATTAGCATGCCGAATATTACTTGGGATGTGAATTAGAACGAAATCGCCAATAGATAAGACCATTTTACAATTTGGGCCCAAGTTAGAAGCAGAGCCTAAGGTGTAAATTATCGATAGTCCATATCTCGGAAACTATAAGAGATAATGCAATTTGGCAACCGGCAATGTAATTAGCATGCCGAATATTACTTGGAATGTGAATTGGAACGAAATCGCCAATAGATAAGACCATTTTACAATTTGGGCCCAAGTTAGAAGCAGAGCCTAAGGTGTAAATTATCGATAGTCCATATCTCGGAAACTATAAGAGATAATGCAATTTGGCAACCGGCAATGTAATTAGCATGCCGAATATTACTTGGAATGTGAATTGGAACGAAATCGCCAATAGATAAGACCATTTTACAATTTGGGCCCAAGTTAGAAGCAGAGCCAAAGGTGTAAATTATCGATAGTCCATATCTCGGAAACTATAAGAGATAATGCAATTTGGCAACCGGCAATGTAATTAGCATGCCGAATATTACTTGGAATGTGAATTGGAACGAAATCGCCAATAGATAAGACCATTTTACAATTTGGGCCCAAGTTAGAAGCAGAGCCTAAGGTGTAAATTATCGATAGTCCATATCTCGGAAACTATAAGAGATAATGCAATTTGGCAACCGGCAATGTAATTAGCATGCCGAATATTACTTGGAATGTGAATTGGAACGAAATCGCCAATAGATAAGACCATTTTACAATTTGGGCCCAAGTTAGAAGCAGAGAATAAGGTGTAAATTATCGATAGTCCATATCTCGGAAACTATAAGAGATAATGCAATTTGGCAACCGGTAATGTAATTAGCATGCCGAATATTACTTGGAATGTGAATTGCAACGAAATCGCCAATAGATAAGACCATTTTACAATTTGGGCCCAACTTAGAAGCAGAGCCTAAGGTGTAAATTATCGATAGTCCATATCTCGGAAACTATAAGAGATAATGCAATTTGGCAACCGGCAATGTAATTAGCATGCCGAATATTACTTGGAATGTGAATTGGAACGAAATCGCCAATAGATAAGACCATTTTACAATTTGGGCCCAAGTTAGAAGCAGAGCCTAAGGTGTAAATTATTGATAGTCCATATCTCGGAAACTATAAGAGATAATGCAATTTCGCAACCGGCAATGTAATTAGCATGCCGAATATCACTTGGAATGTGAATTGGGACGAAATCGCCAATAGATAAGACCATTTTACAATTTGGGCCCAAGTTAGAAGCAGAGCCTAAGGTGTAAATTATCGATAGTCCATATCTTGGAAACCATAAGAGATAATGCAATTTGGCAACCGGCAATGTAATTAGCATGCCGAATATTACTTGGAATGTGAATTGGAACGAAATCGCCAATAGATAAGACCATTTTACAATTTGGGCCTAAGTTAGAAGCAGAGCCTAAGGTGTAAATTATCGATAGTCCATATCTCGGAAACTATAAGAGATAATGCAATTTGGCAACCGGCAATGTAATTAGCATGCCGAATATTACTTGGAATGTGAATTGGAACGAAATCGCCAATAGATAAGACCATTTTACAATTTGGGCCCAAGTTAGAAGCAGAGCCTAAGGTGTAAATTATCGATAGTCCATATCTCGGAAACTATAAGAGATAATGCAATTTGGCAACCGGCAATGTAATTAGCATGCCGAATATTACTTGGAATGTGAATTGGAACGAAATCGCCAATAGATAAGACCATTTTACAATTTGGGCCCAAGTTAGAAGCAGAGCCTAATGTGTAAATTATTGATAGTCCATATCTCGGAAACTATAAGAGATAATGCAATTTCGCAACCGGCAATGTAATTAGCATGCCGAATATCACTTGGAATGTGAATTGGGACGAAATCGCCAATAGATAAGACCATTTTACAATTTGGGCCCAAGTTAGAAGCCGAGCCTATGGTGTAAATTATCGATAGTCCATATCTCGGAAACTATAAGAGATAATGCAATTTGGCAACCGGCAATGTAATTAGCATGCCGAATATTACTTGGAATGTGAATTGGAACAAAATCGCCAATAGATAAGACCATTTTACAATTTGGGCCCAAGTTAGAAGCAGAGCCTAAGGTGTAAATTATCGATAGTCCATATCTCGGAAACTATAAGAGATAATGCAATTTGGCAACCGGCAATGTAATTAGCATGCCGAATATTACTTGGAATGTGAATTGGAACGAAATCGCCAATAGATAAGACCATTTTACAATTTGGGCCCAAGTTAGAAGCAGAGCCTAAGGTGTAAATTATCGATAGTCCATATCTCGGAAACTATAAGAGATAATGCAATTTGGCAACCGGCAATGTAATTAGCATGCCGAATATTACTTGGAATGTGAATTGGAACGAAATCGCCAATAGATAAGACCATTTTACAATTTGGGCCCAAGTTAGAAGCAGAGCCTAAGGTGTAAATTATCGATAGTCCATATCTCGGAAACTATAAGAGATAATGCAATTTGGCAACCGGCAATGTAATTAGCATGCCGAATACTACTTGGAATGTGAATTGGAACGAAATCGCCAATAGGTAAGACCATTTTACAATTTGGGCCCAAGTTAGAAGCAGAGCCTAAGGTGTAAATTATCGATAGTCCATATCTCGGAAACTATAAGAGATAATTCAATTTGGCAACCGGCAATGTAATTATCATGCCGAATATTACTTGGAATGTGAATTGGAACGAAATCGCCAATAGATAAGACCATTTTACAATTTGGGCCCAAGTTAGAAACAGAGCCTAAGGTGTAAATTATCGATAGTCCATATCTCGGAAACTATAAGAGATAATGCAATTTGGCAACCGGCAATGTAATTAGCATGCCGAATATTACTTGGAATGTGAATTGGAACGAAATCGCCAATAGATAAGACCATTTTACAATTTGGGCCCAAGTTAGAAGCAGAGCCAAAGGTGTAAATTATCGATAGTCCATATCTCGGAAACTATAAGAGATAATGCAATTTGGCAACCGGCAATGTAATTAGCATGCCGAATATTACTTGGAATGTGAATTGGAACGAAATCGCCAATAGATAAGACCATTTTACAATTTGGGCCCAAGTTAGAAGCAGAGCCTAAGGTGTAAATTATCGATAGTCCATATCTCGGAAACTATAAGAGATAATGCAAATTTGGCAACCGGCAATGTAATTAGCATGCCGAATATTACTTGGAATGTGAATTGGAACGAAATCGCCAATAGATAAGACCATTTTACAATTTGGGCCCAAGTTAGAAGCAGAGCCTAATGTGTAAATTATTGATAGTCCATATCTCGGAAACTATAAGAGATAATGCAATTTGGCAACCGGCAATGTAATTAGCATGCCGAATATTACTTGGAATGTGAATTGGAACGAAATCGCCAATAGATAAGACCATTTTACAATTTGGGCCCAAGTTAGAAGCAGAGCCTAATGTGTAAATTATTGATAGTCCATATCTCGGAAACTATAAGAGATAATGCAATTTTGGCAACCGGCAATGTAATTAGCATGCCGAATATTACTTGGAATGTGAATTGGAACGAAATCGCCAATAGATAAGACCATTTTACAATTTGGGCCCAAGTTAGAAGCAGAGCCTAAGGTGTAAATTATCGATAGTCCATATCTCGGAAACTATAAGAGATAATGCAATTTGGCAACAGGCAATGTAATTAGCATGCCGAATATTACTTGGAATGTGAATTGGAACGAAATCGCCAATAGATAAGACCATTTTACAATTTGGGCCCAAGTTAGAAGCAGAGCCTAAGGTGTAAATTATCGATAGTCCATATCTCGGAAACTATAAGAGATAATGCAATTTGGCAACCGGCAATGTAATTAGCATGCCGAATACTACTTGGAATGTGAATTGGAACGAAATCGCCAATAGGTAAGACCATTTTACAATTTGGGCCCAAGTTAGAAGCAGAGCCTAAGGTGTAAATTATCGATAGTCCATATCTCGGAAACTATAAGAGATAATTCAATTTGGCAACCGGCAATGTAATTATCATGCCGAATATTACTTGGAATGTGAATTGGAACGAAATCGCCAATAGATAAGACCATTTTACAATTTGGGCCCAAGTTAGAAACAGAGCCTAAGGTGTAAATTATCGATAGTCCATATCTCGGAAACTATAAGAGATAATGCAATTTGGCAACCGGCAATGTAATTAGCATGCCGAATATTACTTGGAATGTGAATTGGAACGAAATCGCCAATAGATAAGACCATTTTACAATTTGGGCCCAAGTTAGAAGCAGAGCCTAAGGTGTAAATTATCGATAGTCCATATCTCGGAAACTATAAGAGATAATGCAATTTGGCAACCGACAATGTAATTAGCATGCCGAATATTACTTGGAATGTGAATTGGAACGAAATCGCCAATAGGTAAGACCATTTTACAATTTGGGCCCAAGTTAGAAGCAGAGCCTAAGGTGTAAATTATCGATAGTCCATATCTCGGAAACTATAAGAGATAATGCAATTTGGCAACCGGCAATGTAATTAGCATGCCGAATATTACTTGGAATGTGAATTGGAACGAAATCGCCAATAGATAAGACCATTTTACAATTTGGGCCCAAGTTAGAAGCAGAGCCTAAGGTGTAAATTATCGATAGTCCATATCTCGGAAACTATAAGAGATAATGCAATTTGGCAACCGGCAATGTAATTAGCATGCCGAATACTACTTGGAATGTGAATTGGAACGAAATCGCCAATAGGTAAGACCATTTTACAATTTGGGCCCAAGTTAGAAGCAGAGCCTAAGGTGTAAATTATCGATAGTCCATATCTCGGAAACTATAAGAGATAATTCAATTTGGCAACCGGCAATGTAATTATCATGCCGAATATTACTTGGAATGTGAATTGGAACGAAATCGCCAATAGATAAGACCATTTTACAATTTGGGCCCAAGTTAGAAACAGAGCCTAAGGTGTAAATTATCGATAGTCCATATCTCGGAAACTATAAGAGATAATGCAATTTGGCAACCGGCAATGTAATTAGCATGCCGAATATTACTTGGAATGTGAATTGGAACGAAATCGCCAATAGATAAGACCATTTTACAATTTGGGCCCAAGTTAGAAGCAGATCCTAAGGTGTAAATTATCGATAGTCCATATCTCGGAAACTATAAGAGATAATGCAATTTGGCAACCGACAATGTAATTAGCATGCCGAATATTACTTGGAATGTGAATTGGAACGAAATCGCCAATAGGTAAGACCATTTTACAATTTGGGCCCAAGTTAGAAGCAGAGCCTAAGGTGTAAATTATCGATAGTCCATATCTCGGAAACTATAAGAGATAATTCAATTTGGCAACCGGCAATGTAATTAGCATGCCGAATATTACTTGGAATGTGAATTGGAACGAAATCGCCAATAGATAAGACCATTTTACAATTTGGGCCCAAGTTAGAAGCAGAGCCTAAGGTGTAAATTATCGATAGTCCATATCTCGGAAACTATAAGAGATAATGCAATTTGGCAACCGGCAATGTAATTAGTATGCCGAATATTACTTGGAGTGTGAATTGGAACGAAATCGCCAATAGATAAGACCATTTTACAATTTGGGCCCAAGTTAGAAGCCGAGCCTATGGTGTAAATTATCGATAGTCCATATCTCGGAAACTATAAGAGATAATGCAATTTGGCAACCGGCAATGTAATTAGCATGCCGAATATTACTTGGAATGTGAATTGGAACAAAATCGCCAATAGATAAGACCATTTTACAATTTGGGCCCAAGTTAGAAGCAGAGCCTAAGGTGTAAATAATCGATAGTCCATATCTCGGAAACTATAAGAGATAATGCAATTTGGCAACCGGCAATGTAATTAGAATGCCGAATATTACTTGGAATGTGAATTGGAACGAAATCGCCAATAGATAAGACCATTTTACAATTTGGGCCCAAGTTAGAAGCAGAGCCTAAGGTGTAAATTATCGATAGTCCATATCTCGGAAACTATAAGAGATAATGCAATTTGGCAACCGGCAATGTAATTAGCATGCCGAATATTACTTGGAATGTGAATTGGAACGAAATCGCCAATAGATAAGACCATTTTACAATTTGGGCCCAAGTTAGAAGCAGAGCCTAAGGTGTAAATTATCGATAGTCCATATCTCGGAAACTATAAGAGATAATGCAATTTGGCAACCGGCAATGTAATTAGCATGCCGAATATTACTTGGAATGTGAATTGGAACGAAATCGCCAATAGATAAGACCATTTTACAATTTGGGCCCAAGTTAGAAGCAGAGCCTAAGGTGTAAATTATCGATAGTCCATATCTCAGAAACTATAAGAGATAATGCAATTTGGCAACCGGCAATGTAATTAGCATGCCGAATATTACTTGGAATGTGAATTGGAACGAAATCGCCAATAGATAAGACCATTTTACAATTTGGGCCCAAGTTAGAAGCAGAGCCTAATGTGTAAATTATTGATAGTCCATATCTCGGAAACTATAAGAGATAATGCAATTTCGCAACCGGCAATGTAATTAGCATGCCGAATATCACTTGGAATGTGAATTGGGACGAAATCGCCAATAGATAAGACCATTTTACAATTTGGGCCCAAGTTAGAAGCCGAGCCTATGGTGTAAATTATCGATAGTCCATATCTCGGAAACTATAAGAGATAATGCAATTTGGCAACCGGCAATGTAATTAGCATGCCGAATATTACTTGGAATGTGAATTGGAACAAAATCGCCAATAGATAAGACCATTTTACAATTTGGGCCCAAGTTAGAAGCAGAGCCTAAGGTGTAAATTATCGATAGTCCATATCTCGGAAACTATAAGAGATAATGCAATTTGGCAACCGGCAATGTAATTAGCATGCCGAATATTACTTGGAATGTGAATTGGAACGAAATCGCCAATAGATAAGACCATTTTACAATTTGGGCCCAAGTTAGAAGCAGAGCCTAAGGTGTAAATTACCGATAGTCCATATCTCGGAAACTATAAGAGATAATGCAATTTGGCAACCGGCAATGTAATTAGCATGCCGAATATTACTTGGAATGTGAATTGGGAACGAAATCGCCAATAGATAAGACCATTTTACAATTTGGGCCCAAGTTAGAAGCAGAGCCTAAGGTGTAAATTATCGATAGTCCATATCTCGGAAACTATAAGAGATAATGCAATTTGGCAACCGGCAATGTAATTAGCATGCCGAATACTACTTGGAATGTGAATTGGAACGAAATCGCCAATAGGTAAGACCATTTTACAATTTGGGCCCAAGTTAGAAGCAGAGCCTAAGGTGTAAATTATCGATAGTCCATATCTCGGAAACTATAAGAGATAATTCAATTTGGCAACCGGCAATGTAATTATCATGCCGAATATTACTTGGAATGTGAATTGGAACGAAATCGCCAATAGATAAGACCATTTTACAATTTGGGCCCAAGTTAGAAACAGAGCCTAAGGTGTAAATTATCGATAGTCCATATCTCGGAAACTATAAGAGATAATGCAATTTGGCAACCGGCAATGTAATTAGCATGCCGAATATTACTTGGAATGTGAATTGGAACGAAATCGCCAATAGATAAGACCATTTTACAATTTGGGCCCAAGTTAGAAGCAGAGCCTAAGGTGTAAATTATCGATAGTCCATATCTCGGAAACTATAAGAGATAATGCAATTTGGCAACCGACAATGTAATTAGCATGCCGAATATTACTTGGAATGTGAATTGGAACGAAATCGCCAATAGGTAAGACCATTTTACAATTTGGGCCCAAGTTAGAAGCAGAGCCTAAGGTGTAAATTATCGATAGTCCATATCTCGGAAACTATAAGAGATAATGCAATTTGGCAACCGGCAATGTAATTAGCATGCCGAATATTACTTGGAATGTGAATTGGAACGAAATCGCCAATAGATAAGACCATTTTACAATTTGGGCCCAAGTTAGAAGCAGAGCCTAAGGTGTAAATTATCGATAGTCCATATCTCGGAAACTATAAGAGATAATGCAATTTGGCAACCGGCAATGTAATTAGCATGCCGAATACTACTTGGAATGTGAATTGGAACGAAATCGCCAATAGGTAAGACCATTTTACAATTTGGGGCCCAAGTTAGAAGCAGAGCC